>NC_143524.1:49095193-49135193 GCF_031878675.1 Megascapheus bottae
GAACATAGGCTCAATGGTTTCCCTCATTTGTCATAATCAGTAGAAACCTTGGGCTCTCCTAGCAGAGATTTACAATAGAACAAAACATAGATTCATAAGGCCATATAGAATGACGCTAAATGAAAGGACCTCCAGGATATAGAAACAAAAGCCATACAATGAGTGATTCTTATCCTTAATGTACTGTGTTATCCCTCATCTCTTTTGCTGCCCCTTGGTTATCTTATATTGTTACAGTATTTCACCTGGTTATCTGATATATTGTATATATGTGTATTTGGTTATTTGAAATTGGATAGGGAAGGGGAAAAAAGATGAGGGGTGGGGGTGGGGGAGGGAAATGGGGACAAAGACATGAGAAAAGGTATCAATGTATGTGAATTAATGCACCTTCTATCTGGTGAATATAATGTAACCCTTCTATTAATTTCAATAAAAATATGTAAAAAAAGAAACTAATACAACTAGATTCTCCATACAGGTGGACTCTTGTTTTACCTTTAGGGCTACAAATGAACTTTAAGCTAATATTGTTCCTGAATTTCAATTGAAGGTAGAGTTCCAAGGGATGAAATTCATTGGTGAAATAATTTTTTGCAGGACTAGGACAGTCACACACCTCTCATGGAGTTCAAATCTCCCCAGATAAAGCCAAGGGTTTTGCTGGTTGCTGAGAAAAAAAGAAATTGTCATATTTTTCAGTATAAGTTTCAATGTGTGATTCAAACTTTGAACAAATAAATTTATTATTACTACTTTTATAAACAAAGCATGGTGCACATAACACCTTCTGCAAACAACACTTTATTTGTTTCATTTGATACGATAAATACTTACAAACCTTCCTTCTGTTCTTCTGAAAAAGCCAGATCGTTAGAATATTTATAGTGATAAAAACCCAAACTTCTCAGAGCAGTTAATTCAATTCACCCTAACCAGTCAACCAAACAATGGGATCATAAATAAAAATCAACCTGTAAGGAAATGAAACTGAAATTTGTTAGTATGATAAAGGAGCTTTTAGTTCAGGTTGGGTTGGCTCTGCAACTAATATACCATGTGACTTCTTCAGACATAAGAATGGCTTTAGAGAAAATGCAGATGTTAAAACCACAATGACAAATCCAGAAAGAAGGCATTAAACAGAAATGGGATGTCTCCTAAAGACATTTGTGACGTTGGAAAATGTAAGGTTTCCTTATTTTCTTCATAAGGACTTGTCTTGATGCAGTCACTCAAGCAGTCACTTTCGTTCAATGAGGGCTACTCTCCTGAGACTTGATATGATGATAAAAGTAGATGCGATTAAGCTGCCTAGTAAGAATTACACAATTAAATCACAAGATAGCAGAGGCCAGGTGACAGGTTCTTTTGACTGTTCCAGCAAATGAATTAATACACTACAATCAGAGCAAAGGTCAGAATGGTGCCAGGAGATCCTGTTCTGAATGTGTGCCAACCCCTGTCCTGAGCCCGAGCTGGATTTCTCAGCTAACTGCTTACTTCTCCTTTCTTGGGTTCTGGACAGACTTGATCATGAAAACGTGATTCCAAGTCTTGCCTGTGTCTGCTCACAGCAGTATTTCTATGTGTTCATCATAGCATAGGAGAAAAATCAAGGTAGGGTCTGTTGTGGGACTTGGGAGAGCTGGTGAAGCTAAAGGAGAGAAAGATGACTAGGCATCATAGAAAATATGTAGCACAGTCCAGCTTTTAATTCTGTATCTGCCATTCAATACCTTTCTGACACGTCACCCATGAGAATATTCCCTAGCCTATGCTAGCAAGAAACCAGAGTGAATCACTAGCTGAGATCAGCTAAACAGTCACAGTGTCTTTCCATGATACCAGATATGTTCCAGTCTCAGGGCCTAATTCCATCATCTAAACAAGGGACAGGGTTTTTGTGTGGAAGGATCCTAGAGCATAAGAGCAAATACAAATAATTGTGATAGCCTCACTAATTTCAATCTGATATCCAGTACACTTTAAAAGATCTAGATTTTTCTCTTTTTTTTTCATTTTTAAAATCACCCAACAAATGGCCATTTGTTGGGTGATTTTAAAAAAATGAAAAAAAAGTGTACTGAATATCAGGTTGAAATTGGGCTTATATCTAGAGACTCGAGGAGCTGTTATGAACCTTCTAAGCACAGAGACACTGATAGTCTGGCTTAGTCTGGTGCCGGAAGCTCATGCATATAATCCTGGCTTCTCAGGAGGCTGAGATCTGAGGACTGCAGTTCAGACTAAACCTAGGAAGAAAATTTAAGCTGCTTAACTAATACATTTCTAGCTAAGGAGAAAACTAAGGAAGATAGGCCAGACCCTGAATTCAAGTTCCAATACTGGCAGAGAGAGAGAGAGAGAGAGAGAGAGAGAGAGAAGAGAGAGAGAGAGAGAGAGAGAGAGAGAGAGAGAGGAGGAGAGAGGAGAGGGAGAGGGAGAGGGAGAGGGAGAGGGAGAGGGAGAGGGAGAGGGAGAGGAGAGGAGAGGGAGAGGGAGAGGGAGAGGGAGAGGGAGAGAGGAGAGGGAGAGAGAGAGAGAGGAGAGAGGAGAGAGAGAGAGGAGAGAGAGAGAGAGAGAGAGAGAGAGAGAGAGAGAGAGAGAGAGAGAGAGAGAGAGAGAGAGAGAGGCGGCGGGGGGGGGGAGGAACCAAGTAAAAACAGAGCCAAGAGCTGTTCAGAGCTAGTTTACAGAGGCACATCCAGCAGAGGTGTTGGCACCTGCCCTTTACCTATGATCTTTAAGAGAATAAATCTAAATTTTATTTTCTAATTGTTCTACGAATTACTGTTAGGGTAATGTTTTAAAACCTCGAAGTGACTGTGTTTTGTTCATGTCCAGTACAATTATGTAAGTATATATATATATATATATATAGTGGGTCATGGGGCTTGAACTCTGCCTGATAGCTCTTCAGCTCAAGGCTACCGCCCTGCCCTTGTGCCAACCTCCACTTCCCATTTTCTTGAAGTTAATTGGGATAAGGATCTCTGGTCCTTTTGTGCTCAGGCTGGCTTTGAACCTTGATCCTCAGGTCGCAGCCTCCTGAATAGCTAGGATTACAGGCGTGATCCACCGTGACCCGTGGTGTTATATATTTTGATGTGGAATTATATTTATCATTTTATGTTTTTCTGGCATATTGACTCTTTAATCATTATGGAGTTTTCAAGATTGTCTCTAGTGAAGGTCTTTGACTTAAAGTCTATTTGTCTGATATTAATATAGTCTCTCGGGCTAGCTTATTCTTTCCGTTTTCATAACGCATCTTTTTTGGTTTTCTTTTTCAGTCTATTTGTATTTAAAGAATGTTGTCATAGACACAAGATTCTTGTTTTTTCATCCTATTTGACAATCTTTCTTTTGAACAGACAATTCAAATTTACCCACAATGCACTATATTTTACATTTGTTCTCAATTTTGCTAATTTGTATAATTTTCATTGTTCTTTGTTCATCCTTCATGATATCTTTTTCTATTAAGTGGTTTTATTTTTCATTATTCATTTATGTATTCTGTAGATTTTGTATTTCCACTCTTTCTCCAAAAATTATATACACATCTTAAATCTATCTATTAATTTATATTGTATGTCATCAGTTCAAAGATAAGAATTTTTCAAGCACATTTCTTTTTTTATTTAGAGTTTTTTAATTGTAATTAATAGAAGGGTTACATTGTATTCACCAGATAGAAGGTGCATTACTTCACATATGTTGAAACCCTTTCTCATGACATGGTCCCCATTTCCATTCCCCCCTCCTTCCCCCCTGCTCATCTTGATTTCCGCCCTTCCCTATCCAATTTCAAATAACTAATTAAGCACATAAAAATAGATCAGATAACAAGGTGAAATATTGTAGCAATAGGAGATAACCAAGGGATAGCAAAAGAGATGAGAGATAACATAGTACATTAAGGACAACAATCACTCATTATATGACCCAGTGGTCGTACTATTTGGCCTTTTGTCTCTAGATTTTGTTCTGTTTTAAATCTCTGCTTGGAGAGCCCAAGGTTTCTACTGATTTTGACAAATGAGAGAGACTCTTGGGTCTATGTTCCTTTGAGTCTGGCTTACTTCACTTAAGATGATTTTTTTCTAAGGCTTTCCATTTCCTTACAAATGGGGCGATGTCATTCTTTCTGACAGCAGAATAGAATTCCATTGTGTATAAATACCACATCTTGTTGATCCACTCATCAACTGAGGGACATCTGGGTTGGTTCCATATCTTTGCTATGGTAAATAATGCTGCAATGAACATCGTTGGCAAGCACATTTCTTTTAACTCTTATATCCTCCATTTATAAAACTGTTATCACCTAAAGGTTATATACATAAAGGGAGGGAGACATAGAAAGAGACAAGAAAGAAAGCAAAGAGTCAGAGAAAGAACAATAGATTGAGAGTGAAACTGACAAAATCAGAGAGAAACAGAATGAGAGAAAGACAGTAGGAGGGAGGAGGAGAAGGAGGGAGGGTGGGAGGAGAGAGAAAAATTGTGTATGGTAGAAGAGTACAGGTGAAGCAGCTGAAATCTCAGTGCTGTCCACAAATAGGACCTCTCAAGAAACCATCACAGCCCAGAACATCACCAGTCCAGCCTGGGTGTCTTGTCCTGTGTTCTTGCTGTACTTGATCATGAAACATATATTTCTAGTCCTACCCGTGTCTGTTCTCACAACATGCTTCAACCTCTCAACCATAACACACAAGAAAAGTATGCAACCTGGTATCACAAACTATATATCATGGAACCCGGACTTAAACTCTCCATCTGCTCAGTGAATGTTTAGGAGAACCAAGCAGGTGTGATGACAGTACACACCGGGCTGTGAGATCCTCGGGGGAGGCATCATATTCACATAATAACTGACATGTTCGTTGAACGTACAGCAGCTTCCCTAACACTGAAACTAGAGTGATACTATACTTACTCCTGACTTTGATGTTAGGGAATCTAGGACTAAGTGAAGTCATCTAACACTTCATGAGATCCAGCTCTGTGGGGTATTCTAGGTATGTAGAGTTTAATGATTTTAAATGCTTTACAGGGACTTTAGTATCTTAGTATCCAAAATAGTATGAAGTTTGAACATAGGAATAAGGTAGCATGCCACTGGCATTTGATAAAATTCCCTTCGTATTCAGTGCTTTTCCAGCAATGTTTTGCTCAAACTGCCATGTATAGATATACAGGTTGTGTAGTTATAGTTGAAGGAGATGCCTTTAACATCACGGTGATATCTGTGACCCTCAAAGTCAGGCACAGTACATTAAGACTAGTTTTTTTTTTTCAAGCCTAGCCCAATAAATAAAGGATGATTAAAAAAAAAGGCAGCTAGTAGTTCTCAAGTGAGCAATTCATTACTCAGGTAGTAAATGATATATAAAGATATATGCACTAAATTCTGAAAATCCAACCTATGCCACAAACACATTTTCAGTGTAATATGTATTCATTAAGAGCCAATTCAATAAATCCAAACGAGGCATCAAAATGAGAGGGATACTGAGTTATAAACATGGTTCCAGGCATGGGCCAGTGGCACCCTTCTGTTTGTTTTACTAGTTACTCAGAAGGCTTGAGAACTAGAGGACTGTATTTTAAAAAGATCCATGAGATTATATCTCCAATTAATCAGCAAAACGAGGAAACAGGAGTGTGGCTTAAGTGGTAGAATATCAGATATAACAAAAAAATGGTGGCCCTGAGTTCAAGCTCTGGTACCAACACAAAATCAAAAAACAAGAATTAAACACCAAAATGTCTATTCCATAGCAACTTTCATTGTACTGTTCACCAAAGACTTCCAAGCTACCGCACCTACGAGTCATTTCTCTTGCTGATTTTACTCCTTTGCTGGATATTCCTGGTCTAAATGACTGTGGCTAAAGTAGTAGCTCAAAGCTCAGTCCGTCAACCATTTTCTGCTATATTTCTCCCGACATCAGTGGCTTACAACCTTGAAGGGATAGTTGGAGCATACAAGGAGCTTTTTAATAATTCGGAGGATCGGACTGCACCTGAGACCCATTACAGTTGAACTTTGGAAGGTAGGATGTCGACATCATAGTTGTTTTATTTATTTATTTTTTAAAACAGCTCACAGGTGGCTCCCATGTGTATAGCTAAGGCTGAGAACTATACTCCAGGCAACGCCATTCACTCTCTAACTTTTCACATAAACTATATGCTGTAGATTCCAAAATATGATGGAACTATATAATACCTCACTGTATCCACAGTCCAGTACTGATAGCAGATGCTGGCTCATTCCATGAAGTCCTGGATTGCTTTTTGTCTTTGTGTGTGTGTGTGTGTGTGTGTGTGTGTGTGTGTGTGATGGTACTGAGGCTTGAACTTGTGACCTGGGCACTGTAACTTAGCTTTTTGTGCTCAAAGATAGTGCTTTACCACTTGAGTAACACTTCCAATATAATGATTAATTATAATTAATTAATAATTTAATTAATTAATGAATGATTAATGATGGTTAATTGCAGAGTCTCACAGACTTATTTATGTGTCTTGTATTTGTACAAAACTCCTGTGATCTCAATGTCCTGAGATTAGGGGTTGAGGCACTCCAATACTTGCCTTCCTGGCTTGTTTTCAGTTCCAGGTTAGGTTCATTGGGTACCAGAAATCACCTCTTAGGAATTGGGTTAGCTTCTCATTGACATACACTTGTCACTTAGCTCGCTTCATCCACAACAGGGAACATTTAGATAATGTATAATTAATCAACATTTGGTTGAGCTGTAGTGAAGACTCTCTTCTCTCTTTTCTTGAATACTCATTTCATCGAACTCTTAAGACAATTCTTGGAGAAAAGTATTACACACATTTTGTGGGTCATGGGGCTTGAACTGGGCCTGGGCACTGCCCTGAGCTCTTCAGCTCAAGCCAGTCCCCACTTCCTGTTTTCTTGGGGTTAATTGGAGATAAGAGTTTTAGGTCTTTTTGTGCCTGGTCTGGCTTTGAACTTTGATCCTCAGATCAGCCTCTTTAGCCTACTGAATAGCTAGGATTACAGGTGTGAGCCACTGCACTCGGAAATAATTAACATGTTTTTAACAAGATTCTTTGAAAAATTCCAATTGAAAACTTATTTCCATTCTGTCACGTGTGAGGATATAAATTACACTAGATGTATATACTGCACAGCTCATTAAGAAATCATATTTAAGCCAGTTCCACGCCATCCTGGGCAAATACAAAGCTATGAGACTTTTTTTTTACTTTACGGTTAATTAACTTTATTTTTTTCATATATTTTTGTTGTAATTAATAGAAGGGTTACATGATATTTACCAGATAGAAGGTACATTAATTCACATACATTGATACCCTTTCACATGTCTTGGTCCCCAACAAAACAAAACAAAACAAAAAAAACATGTTAATTATTTTAAGAAAACTATTTGGTGCAATGAAATAATTTATATTTGAAATATTCCCAAGACAATATGTTGGAAATGAACTTTACAACTTGGGAGGGATTGAGGGGAGGAAAATTGGGAGAAAAACATGGGGAAGGGTAAGAATGTTGAAGAAGTAAAGTACTTACTACCTTACACATGTAACTGTAGCCTCTCTATACATCACCTTGATAGTAAAACAAAACAAATAAATAAAAAGCAGTGCACTCATTACCTGCCTTCTGTAACTGTAACCCCTCCATACATTACCTTTGCAATAATGATTTTTTTAAAAAAAGAAGCAATATTATGATCTATTCACCTACCCAACTTTGTGTGTATAAGTAAGAGGGATATATCTTTTTCTATCTAGAAGTGAAATTTCCTGGCTAGATCACAGAAGATGTTGCTAAGCAAAATAAATTCCAGGATATGGAAACAAAAAAAAGTAGTATACACATTTCTACATGAGAAAATTAAGCCTTAAAGAGACAATGAATATATTCAAAGTCACATGAAAAAGTCAGAAGGACTCAAGGCCAGGTTGGTTTGGAAGTTCATACATAGTCATTAATATCCTGTGCAAAATTCCTTTGACTTTCAGCTTAATGAACCTCATTCACTTTGAAAATATGCCCTCCGTTTCAAACATTATGAAACATATAATCTTTTGGATTCGAGTAAGTTAGCTTCAGATGTAGACATAAAGTTCTTAGAATTCAACACTTTTACTTTGTAAGTGAGCATCCCAAGTTCTTTTCAGTAGAGGCGTACTATTTCCCAAGGTCAAACAATTAATTATTGGCCATGCAAAGATCTAAATTAGGTCTCCTAAGAATCAGAGCATAATGTCTCCTCTGATTAAAATGGAGTGTTTTTAGTAATTTATTTTTCCCTTCAACTTAGTTAAGAGCCCTTCATAAAAAGGAGACTATGTGTTGTTGAGCAGCAGAAAATAATTATTTGTTACATTTGCTGCACGCTTTTTACCTCTAATTTCAGTCAATTCAAATAGCCATTGCTTGCCAAGCTACTTTAACCACAGAGCTCTTAGGAGCTTTATTTGTCACTGAAGTCTTATTTTCTGAGGTAAATTAATGATGTGTTATTCCCAGAGACTTTATGGTGCTTATCACTATATTAACTCACATCAAAAAAATTATAGTGAGCTATTTTTCAAGTCTTGACAAAAAACAGCCTAGAGAAATTTTGGTGAATCAAGGGCTTTGAAATACAAATGCACACAAGGATTGCATATTTCTCATAAAAAAAAACATTTTCATTCCACATTAGGTAAAAGATTTCCTTAAAACGTTGTCACTGAGAACAGGCAAAGATTCATTCCTTCTTAGCCTGAGTTTCAAAAACAGAGCTCTTTTGCAAACACACACACACACACACACACACACACACACACACACACACACACACACAAACAAACTATCAAGCAGTGCTCTGGGATGGGCTTGGGGTCAGAGATACTCTGGATTGAAGTTCAGATCTGACACTGTCTGTGTTCTTACTAATTCGGGATTTGAACTCTCGGGGACTTGATTCTCCATCTCTAAACTAGGGACAGAAGGATCATATCCAAGTTTATAGAATTATGTGAATTTAGGTGAGTAAAATATCCTGTGTTCCTAGACCATAAAAAAATCTTCTTGGAGAAGATTTAACTTATTCCTATTGTAGCTTAACTTAGTCTCTTTTCAAATTATGCACGCTTTCACACGCTATTTATCATCAAACTCTCTGTTGTGTGTTAGCAGAGCCAAACACTGAGTAAGAAGTTCTACTTTCTCCTGGGGACTTGGGGTACAATAGACTAGAAAGTAGACAAGGCAATTTCCCTAAGTTCCAAGGAGCCCCAACTGGTAAGTGGCAGTCTCTGGGTAGCCCAAGGTCTGTTCTATCTGGTCTTTGTCTTCACAAAAATTTCCCTGGGAAAGGATCAACAAAGCTAAGCATCCCACTTGTCCAGACACACTGTCCTTTCCAAATGATTTGGTTTTGGTGCTATCGACATCTGGAGAGAATATTTCCCATTAAAAACAAAGATAACCCAATTTTTTAAAAAAATGTATTAAAATATTCTTCTATGTGGCTGTCACTTTTTTTCATATATTTTTATTGTAATTAATAGAAGGGTTACATGATATTTGCCAGATAGATGGTGCATTAATTCCCATACATTGATACCCTTTCACATGTCTTGGTCCCCATTTCCCTCCCCCCAGCCCCAACTCTCATCTTGTTTTCCCCCCCTTCCCTATCCAATTTCAAATAACCAAATACAAATATATCTGATATATCAGGTAACAAAGTGAGATACTGTAAAAATATGTGGCTGTCACCTTTAGGGACAGATAGAATATTCCTCTCACAGAAAAGTCTAAGACAGCTTCAAGGGAAGAAGGTAGTGTAGAGGTCTAAGCAAGTGTGTGTGTGTGTGTGTGTGTGTGTGTGTGTGTGTGTGTGTGTGTGTGTGTGCGCGTGTGTGTGCGCGCCTGAACATGCACATGCACCTATGTATATATGCATGCATGTCCACATGAACTGAACTCAAGGCCTTGTACATGCTGAGCACACACTCTACCACAAAGCCACATCCCAAGACCCAAGGTGACAAACTTTAGGACCTCATAACATTACTTTGTAAGTCCTTTATAACAAACAGCAAATAAATAAATAAATAAAGGATTAAAGAAAGGTGTTTTTTGTATTCGGTGTCCAAGTAAATGCTGCTGAAGAGCATAACCGAACAGCAGTAGATGAGGAAGCAGAAAGGGGGTCAAACATCCATGTGATAGAGGCAGACGGTTATGGGAAAGTAGAATGGACGCTAGGAACTTTTATTTGAAAGTGTCAGAAACTACTTTACATTGCCTGCTGTTTCTTTTCTTTCTTTCTCTCTCCCTCTTCATCTTCCTCTCTCTACTTCTCTTGCCTCTTTCTTGCACTCTCTCTTTCTCACTTTTGCTACCTTGTTCACTTTCTCCTCTGTCTCTGCTCCTCTCTCTATGTTACTCTAGCAGTATCTCTGTCACTGTCTCTCTCTGACTCTGTCTCTTCCTTCTTCCCTTCCTTATTTCCTCCTTCCTACCCTCCTTCCACCTTTGCCTCTCCCTCATTTCATTTCAAGCTCTTTGTTTCCCATCCACATTTCTTTGCCCACACACCAGCAAGTGGGAGAGGAAAGGTGTTGGATGTGCTCATGTCATCATTCTGTGATGCCACCAGCTGAATCAAGTTTTCAGCTAAGCAAAGTTCTTCCCAACATCAGGTCACAGAAGGCAGAGCCAGGTGGAGGAAGTTTCCAAGCCATCAGGCAGGTGCACAAAGAGCAGTGGTCTGCTACCAACAGATGGAACAGCAAGGCTAATATGAGATGCTTTCTCTTCCAGTATAACACCTTCACAAAGGGTCAGGCAGGTCATTACTGGCCCCCCAAAAGTGTAGGCGCTTGGGGAAAGAGCATCTTCCCTTGTTCAGTGTTGAAAATGCTGTAGAACCACTGTAGGGCTAGTTCTTACATCACAGAGCCCACTAAGGGCAATCGACCTTACTCAAATTGGCAACCAGTCATCAGTACAAAGGATTAAAAGGAGTGTGCTTTATGTAAAAAGGGAGGGGAAAGTTGCTGACTGAGAAGTGTGGAGGATAATGAGAACAGTGCCTAGAATACAAAAGAAAAAAATGGAGTTGGGATGGAGAAGGTGATGAGCTGCTGAATCAGCTTTCTGGCAGAAAATAGAATTAAAAGGTTTTCTTTCTCTTTCTGACAGAATGGGTGTTGGGGCCTTTCCCCCCACTCCTATTCTTATGAAAGGTTCTCTTTAGAAGCAGCATGAAGTGAAAGTGCAAACTAGGAAATTCTGACACAAACTCTTTTGATGAGAGAGAAGGTGGGCAGGTCACCCACTGAGAGTGAGCTGGATTTTTAGGAATGCAAAGCATCTTCTCCCGCTAGGAAAGAAAGCAGAGGAATCATTCCATCTTCTCTGCCAAGGACAAACCTAAGGTGCCTTGGTTCCTGATTATAAATGGAAAAAAGCAGTGCTAAAATAAAAATGTACCGTTTTTATCTGGTACTAACGATAGGCCATTGAGGTACTCAGTAACTATCTTCCATTATTCAATTTTGGGAGGGGGGCTGATTCTGGAGTTTGAGTGCAGAGACATATATTCTCATAGCTTTTAACTCATAGCTGGTGCTCTGTCACTTGAACCATGCTTCCTCTTTTACACTAATTTTATGAAGGGGCTATTTGGGTCAGTGTGGAACTCATTTCATAGAGAAGGAATAGGTACTGAAAAGCTATCTAAGGTCATTCAGAAGAAAAGTATCAGATGTGAGATGGAGAACCCAGCAACTCCAGCTCCAAAATCCAAAATCCTGTCCTGAAAGCTCATTTATAATACCCACAGTGCAACACGCTTCCTTATCTAGCCTCACAGGAACTTTAATACATCAATATCTGGATAGTAAAGGGCCTATAGGATCCTATCTGATGCAGAGAGTCAATAATTTCTGTCATTCTCCTAAATCATAAAATAGACTTCTAAATGATATTAACCAAGCTCTCCTAAGTTGCCAATCTCTGGAGTCAACAATGTGTGTATTTCTCCTTAAATCCAAACCCAAAGATGATGGGTCCTCTCTCATCCATTCTTTTATTCACTTAGTCACGTATATGACAAATGGTGTTATGGGCAAAATAATGGTATCCACAGGTATTTACTATGTAAGAGATCTCCTCATCCTGAGAAGTGGGAAGATGTTTTGACTTATACCTCCAGAAAAGTTTGAGGGTCAGACAAAAGTACACCTCCATACTATAACAGAGCATTGGTTGAAGACTTGCTCTATCATGGAAGATTCGAAAAGAGCTGTTGGATCCAGAAGAGACACATACAAGCTGAGACAGTGGTTTCTTCCTGGGAAAGACTGTCTACTTTGGCATAAGGTTGAAGCCCAAAACATGGCATTTCAAGTGATCAGGCAGAAGAATGTGGCAATGAGCTGGATTATCATGGAGAGAAGCAAAGAAGTAAAGAAAGTATATAATAGGAGGTGTGATGGGCCTGAGTTTTATCCACGTGGACATCGAAATAGATGAAAGCAGGAGAGGCATTCAGCACATCGAAGGCACATTAGAGAGAAACTCCCTGGTTTCTGCTAAGAAACTGAACTTTTCTGTTGTCAATGAGGATCCACTGAAAAGTTTTCACTCAAGCTATGTTTTCAGATCTTCTGACCAATATGGGTTCACATGACAAACTCAGGAATAAGCTAGATAAAAATACCAAGTTGATCGTTTATATACATATTCATTTCTTGATTTGTATTCTACTCATTATATATTTATGGTTGTGTACTGAACCTTTGCGAAGGTGAGTAAAACAGGTGTGATTCCTGCCTACATATTTATACTGTGGCAAATTGAAAACCAAAATTATCTGGATAATCATGTAAATAACATGCAGCTGTGAGAAAGATTTGACTAGGGAAGACAGTATCCCAAGAGACTATTAGAATGATTATTTGTCCAGGGCTGGGAGCGTGGCCTAATGATAGAGTACTTGCCTAGCACGCTCGAAGACCCAGGTTCAATTCCTTGCTACCACATACATAGAAAAAAAACGGAAATGGTGTTGTGGCTCAAGTAGCAGAGTGCTAACCTTGAGAAAGCCCAAGGACAGTGCTCAAGCCCTGAGTTCAAAGATAGAATGGTAATTTGTCCAGAACAAATGACATGTGACTTGATACTTACAGACATAAAGGCAGTGATCAGAGATCTGGACAGAGGAGAGGAGCATCTTCAAATAATCACATTGATAGTATATAATACCCTGTGTGGTGGGCATGTGAACAGGGAAATGATGGCTGAAGCCACAGCAACGGTGATTGCAGGAAGTAACATGAGGTAGGATCTGGGAGAGAAGCTGACATACTGACTCTGAGCTTGAGTACCTGTGTTTGGATAGGGTGGAGCTAAATTTTTCCAATCATGCCAGCCAAGACAGCCTATCACAGCTAACTCACAGTCCGATGAATCCAAGAAATGGGAGTAAATGAGCTATGAGCAGGTAAGCCATTGAGCAGGTAAGCCATCAAACAAGGCATTGAATCACCAGTCTTATAATTCACATAGGAAATATGTGGATCATGTGTGTGTATATATGGGTGTGTGTGTGTGTGTGTGTGTTCTTTATTTGGGACTTGAACTCAGGGCCTAGGTGATATCCCTTAGCTGTTTTCATTTAAGATTGGCACTCAAATTAATTAAGCCTTCTGGCTTTTTGGTGACTAACTGCCTAGGCTGGCTTTGAAACCCAGTTTTCTGATCTCAGCATCTTGAGTGTGAGCCCCCACCACCCACAGTAGGGGAAAGGTTACCTCTCCAGTCACTGAGTTCTAGAGTGGCTTGCTATGAGCAGGGTGATACTGAGAACAAGTCTTAGATTTCTGGTTTATACATATGGACAGATGTTGGAGTCATTCTCTATGATAACACCAAGATGTACATCATGAAGTAAGAAAATTCTGCAAAAATCAGGAAGAAAAAATTTAATAGGAACAAGGAAAACAGAAAGGTCCAGTGATGTGCACACCAGTTCAGCCACTTTAGACTATGTGCAATTGTCATATTAATTTTAGCTTAAGTCTGATAGACTTCTCAAACAACTCATTTTTTGCATGACTGTGGTAAGTCAATTAACTTTTCTTCATTTTTAGTGGGGAATGAAATTGAAACTGATTTCCCAGGTTTTGATAAGAATTTCATAATGGCATTTGAAGCAAGTATTATTACATTGCTTGGATTTTATTTCACATCCAAAGCACAGTTGCTATTATAATTACACAAATATTTGTTCAGGCTGTTCTTCATTTGCTGGAATACCCTTTTTTCCTCCTCTGCCAGTGCTTTTATTGCTTTAAATTGGCTCCAGATCCACAAATTCTTGAATTTCTGTCAGCCTACTGTAGCACTATTATGAGTTTCTGGATCTTTCTAGCTTTGCATGTGTGCATTTAGCACCACTTACGGTTTGCCAATTATGAAATGAAAGAAGATGGAACGCTTGTACTACTCATGCTTTCACTTAGAATCTATTCATTTCACTGTCTAAAATCTAAATTGCTTTGATATATGTAATTTCATTTCATGTTCATGGGAGGACAGTGGAAAGGCAGCGTATAAGCTAGTAGTTCTATCTGCAATCATGAATGAGTTTGAGTTCTCAGGGTTCTGCTATTCACCCTGGCTACCTGATGGGAACATCAGTAGAGACTTTATCTATTTATTTACATGTATAACCTGGTTTTCTTCTGCAGTTGTATGGTGGCTCCTTGATTCAGAATTCAAGGTGTAAGTATCTCTGGTATTCCCAACATCCAGATTAATGACTGGTAATGAGATATGTACTAAGTATTTTCAGGATAAATGAAAAGATTTTCAGGGACTTGAAATCTGCATGATAAGTTGACAGCAGACTTGGTATTAGTACACAATATTTCTTTTTCTTGATTTATTATTTTCAGTGTCATTCAAACTCTTAACACAAAAAGATTTTCTATTATAGCAAAATGTCTTCTAGTAAGTTTAAGTAACTGTGGCTGATTTCATAGAGAATATTAAAAATATCCAAAGGAGATGACAGTGTGTTACTAGAACAGTAAGTATATTAGTATTCTTAGAATTCTTTAGAGAAAATAGAACTGATAGTGTGTGTTTTATATCATATGTACATATGAGTTACACTAATCATATATACTGTGTATATATACATATAAACAATCCTAAAATCTCACCAACTTCATTTTTTCTGAGTTGATCTCTATTTCTGTCTCTATCTAATGCCTTTTCACCTATATACATACATAAACATACATTTGGAAAAAGGGACAGTGAGAGAATAGAGCAGAAGCTAGGAGGAGAGTAGAGGAGACAAAGATGATTAGAATTAGATTGAATGATGGAAACAATTAAGTTCCATGATCTACTGGGTAAAAACTGGGGAAGCAGGAGAACAGGTGATGTCATTCAGACATCTAAATGTGGACATTTGAATCCCAAGCTGTGCAGTATAGGAAGGGCAATGGTATGTGTTAGCTGAAAAGCCATGGAGCCACGAGAACTAATGTTCAGAGGCAGAAGATCAATGCTGTAACTCAACCAGCGAGAACAAGATTTTCTTTCCTCTTTCTTTGTTGTCAGGATCCTAAACAGAAGAAGGGTGTTCAAGCATGGCCCTTTGATTCATTCTACTGAGCCCAATGTTGTTTTCTTCTAGAAAGAACCATGCTGACACACCCAGTTGTTTTTGTTACAAATTATCCAAGGATTCCTTTACCCAGTCAAATTAGTATATAAAATGTATCATCAGGCTGGCTGACAGAGGTTCACACCTATTATCCAAGCTACTCAGGTGATAGAAATTCAGAAGATCTCAATATTAGGCCACCCCAGGAAGAAAAGTCTATGGGACTCTATATTCAAAATAATCAGAAAAACAACGTTGGGCTGGAGGCATGGTTCAAGTCAATGAGTTAAAAATTAAGCAAGAATAATGCTCTAAGTCCAAACCCTGGTACTGGCAAATATATAAATAATAACCATTAGTGTGGATGTTCATAAAACAAAAATCTGCTTATGACCCAAAGGAGGAGAGGGACAAGAAAATATTTATTGAGCACCTACTATTTACACTAAATATATTTTCATATACGATATTCATAGTTGTTTTATAAGGCTGACATTGCATGTATTTACAGAGCTAAAGTTATTTGTCCAGGTAAGTAGCCAAGAAGGCATTAACACTTATTCAGTTTCTAATATGACTGACTGAAAAAATTAAATGTGTGAACAAGTTGATGAATGCAAGAAATGGGTGAAGGCTGTGTCTCTCTACTTTTCAGATAAGGGGATGATGCTACATAAGACAACTTTGAAAGGCAGAAGACGGAACTTCCCAAGTCTCTGCCTATAATTTCCACTTTTGTGACTTTGTAAACAATTTTCTCTGTGTGATTTCATAAAATGACTGATTAGGTGGGGATTGAGCATTTCCCAAGATTTTTTAAAATAAGAAATGCCCTAAAAATGTTGGCGTCCCCTGTTGGTGCTTAATTCACTGTGTTTTTGATAAAATATAATTGTCTTCAGCCTCTCAGGGTTGATTAGATGAAGTGTTCAGAAGGAAAGCTGTCTTATTACTGACCCTACATCCTTTAGTTAATAAGTTTTTTTTCTAATTTTACTTCAAAGATGAAAGTTTCTTAATTAACCATAAGCGGTTCTCTGAAGCAAAGTATATTAAAATCATATTATACCTTCCTGAAGCTCCCTTTAGATTATTTTTATTAGGCAAAGCTATTGGAAGTGAAGATATGAGGGTAATCGTATCTATACACAATAAAGATACACTTATGAGTTTTCTATTCTAATCAGCATCACTACCACGCTGAAGAAGTCAATTATTTTGTAATATTTAAGAATGCTAATAAAAATGAATGTTATTTAGAAATCTTGTTAGCTCTGGAAATGAGAAAGGAGAATATCAAGGGTGAGATAAAAATATCATGGCTTCATTTCAAATACAATTTAGCAAATGTGTATCAAAGCAACTCAATCTATTTCAGCAGTTGTTTACTGATCACTTGCCAGATACCAAATCATCATCCTACATTCTCACAGGTAGAAAATGTTAAGACATTAACTTGGCACCAAGAGCTTGCACATATAGTCCTAGCTACTGAGGAGGTTGCAATCTGAAGAACTGAATTGAAAAGCTAGTCCAGGTAGCAACATTCATGAAATACCATCTGCCATGAACCATTCAAAAGCTGGGCAGGAAGCATGACTCAAGCAGGGTAAGTGACAGTGAAAGGCTCCGACCTGAAGCCCTGATACTAACACAGCATTTATTTAAAAACAATAATGACACTGACAAAAACTTGAGCCACATGGATTGAACAAATAGAACCACTGGCTTCTATGAAGCTTATGCAATCTGCAGATATTCCATAATCCAGGTCCAGTTAAAACAGTTCTGTGTTGAGAATCTGAATTGTGAAGCAAGGGTTGGGGGAGAGGTTGTCTTGATTTGCCTATAATCATGGCGTGGATATTTTCACCACGGTTGATGTCAAGCTGTCTATTCAAAAATCCCTCAACAACCAGGTACTGGTGGCTCATGCCTATAATTCTACCAGTATAGGAGGATCACGAGGATCTGAGGATCATGATTCAAAGACAGGGAGGGCAGACAAGTCTGTGAGACTCTTACTTACAGTTAACCACCCCAAAGCCTACACTCAAAGCTGTGGCCCAAGTGGCACAGTAGTAGTCTTTAGTGAGAAAGCTTAGGGAGAGTATGAAGCTTTGAGCTCAAGCCCCATCAGAACCCAAATCAAATAGGCAGCAAACAAACAAAAGAACAATGATAAGAAATCTAAACAATCTATAAACTAATTTATTTCTTTAATATTTTAAAATTAGCTCAAAGGTATAAGCCAACTCTCACCCACCTTGGGAAGTACAGTAGAAGCTCAAGAGATACCATGAATGGATTCTGCCAACAGGGGGAGTGAGAAAGGTCTAAGGATTGAGGGAATCTAAGCTGTTCCTGGGGTGTGGGGGTGAACAGCAGGGAGGAAGAATGTTCCACGTGGAGGAATCGGTATTCCCCCGTTCAGAAATGTGTGATATCAGACAGAGCAAGGCTGCAGTTCTGAATTGCAAACAGTTTCGAGATCCTCACCAGATGTCTCTCACTTTCTCTCAGCAGAAAAATGGCATCTGTGGAGGAGGTCCCCAAAGCCTATTTTCTCAACCACTACTGAAGTAGCCAAAGTTCAGAAGAAATTGTGACAAATGCCGGGGCCATTTGACAGAATGGTAATCCTCAGAAGCAAGTGATGGCTTGTCAGAGAATTAGGCTAATGTAGGAGCAGCTATAGGAGAGAGAAGAAAGTAGAAGAAGGAAAAACAAGGATAGGAATAAAGATAAAGATTTATTATAATATATAAGAATGAGAATAAAGTAATGATGCATATTATAGAAAACATAAAGAACATAGGAGTGAGTGCTCTTAACAGCCATTACTGGGGCTTGAACTAAGAGTCTGGACACTCATACTTAGCTGTTCTATTTTAATTAAAGGTTGGTGATCAACACCTCCATTAAGGACATTTTGCTGATTAATAAATTTCTTCTAGATATGCCTGCACCAGCTGGCTTGAACGTGATCCTCAGCTTGCAGCCTCATGAGTAACTAGCCTTACAGGCATGAGCCACCAGTACCCTACTTTAGAGTAGATTTTAAGAACACATAGAAAAGTAATAGCTATGCATATGTGATTACATATGATCATATGAAATAATTCCTATCAAAATGAAATTCAAGTGGTTTTTAAAATTATACTGCTCGTATTTTTTCTATTTTTCCACTGTTGTCATTTTTATCTCTGTACTTTTTGTCTTGTATAGAGTTTATCTGATTTGGGGAGGGGAAGGAGAAGCATTGAAGTGACAAGATAAAGGGTGAACTAACAGCTGTAATGCGCACTAGATGCTATCAGAAATGAACTATCCAACTTTGGGGAGGGGTGGTTAGGGGTGAAAAACTAGGAACAAATGTGTGTGGAGTGACACTGTTCAAAAAGAAATATACTCATTACCTTACTAATGTAACTGTAGCCCCTCTGTACATCACCTTTACAATGAAGATTTTAAAAGTGAATAAAAATTGAAAGAAGCACATTTCAGAAATAGAAAACTGAGGGGACACAGGCATCGAGGATTGAAATGGTTGGTGCATAGTTAGCATATAAGGCAGCGGCTGTTACCCAGAGGAAAGACTCTACTTATAGAGCTGAGCCTGCAGAGAAATTGACATAAGGAAATTTGTGCTGTATGCAGTAACTTGGCTAGCATGGAAGATAGGTTATAAAGTTAAAAGCTACAAAGTAGGAAAAGTGGCCAGGCACTGGTGGCTCAGGCCATAAACCTAGCCATTCTGGAGGTTGACTTCTGTGGATGGCAGTCTCAGTTCAGACTCAGCCCAGGCAGAAAAGTCTTTAAAATTCTAATCAAAAACCACCAGAAAGCCAGAAATAGAGCTGTGGCTCAAATGCCAGAATGCTAGCCTTGAGAAAACAAACAAATAAACAAAAAAGAAACTAAAAGACGATGCCTAGGCCTTGAATTCAAGCCCTAGGAAAGTCAAATAATAATAATAATAAAAAAAACAAAAATAATAATAGTAGTAGTAGTAGTAAAAATAGTAAGTAGAGAAACCAGAAATCTATATGGAGAAAAATAATGAAGCTAAAGTAAAGTAGTAGCAATACAAATAATACATATGAAACAGACATGTGAGGTATTTAGGATATATAAGCATACACTGCAAAGGGAGCATTTGCTATAGGAATGGTAAAGGGAAGACTGGTGTATGGCTTTCTGATTTCAAGCAGGGATAGTTTGGAAGATGGAAGAGTTATAAAGACACAGAAAATAAGAGAAAAGTGTCATGGGTTCAGCTTTAGACCTAATGCTTTTAAGATTCTTTGAGATATTCAAGTGAGAAGGTGTAGATTGCAAAGGCTTATATTACTAGATGTTGCAGAAGATGATTGGGAAACGGTGAATCACTGAGACAGTAAAAGGTTAACATTTTTTAACAACCCTTTTAAAAAAAATTATTATGATGATCACAGCTGGTGTTTTTGACCATGTACACACCAGGGGCTAAAGGACTTTGCATCTACACAGCTGGAACCCTGGCTTTTCTTATCTGCAGCAGAGACACATAGTGTGTGTGGAGTCACTGCTGAGACCTCAATGTGTGACATCCCCTAATTAAAGATCACTACCAAGTTAGAGATCACTGGAGGCAGAGCACAAGGTAAAGTGCATTCATTATCAAACAAAACCCCACACGGATTCAAGGACTGACTAAGATGGAAGCTGTGATATTTGTCATGCTTTGCTTTCATTTTCTTTAGAGGACTGTAGTTGGCAGAGAGACATCAGTAATTGTCTTTTTAGCTTAGATGTTTACATGAAAAAGATTTACCTGATAAAACCCTTCACTCATCCAATGCTATTTAAGTCCCCCCCCCATCTTTCTCTCTCTCTCAATTTGAAGAATCAGAAATGAATCAAGTTTTGTGCCAAAGAACACATGCATTTGCCTCTGTAGGAACAGACAATAGTTCTCTTTCTTTTAAAGGTTTATTATTATTGTTATTATTTTTATTGTAGTAGCTATCATGTTTTTCATTCATTAATAAAGATAATGGTTACTATTTGGTTTCTGTGATTAAAATCACGATGCCTTCATTCCCAGAGAAGAAAGCTGTCCTATGAAGTTAAATGAGCTTTCTTTGATTCTTTATTAGCCAGGAGGGGCGAATATAAAGGCTCCTTTTCCCTGTATTTGAGACTTTCTGTGATGCTCTTTCATGCAGATTTCCAGAATCAAATTCTGACAGTTTTGATGGATTGGGACTGAGGTATAAAATTGGCAACTTTTTAATTTTGACTTTTTTTACATTTAGGGAATTTTGGAGGTTCTGGGTGTTTTGGGAGAAATGGAGAAACTCTTTTGTGTGACTGTACTGGGTCTTGATCTCAGGGCTACTTACTTGTCCTGGTTTGAGTTCTTTGCTCATGGTTGGTGCTCTACCACTTGAGCCACACCTCCTGTCTGAACATGTTGCTGGTTAATTGAAGAGACTCTTGAATTTGTCTGCCTGGGTTGGCTTCAATAATAATTAACTAACCTCAGCCTCTTGAATAGGATGATCTGTGTGAAACACTATTGCGTAGCTTTTATTGGGGAAACTGAGGCAGCCTTGCTTGCTTTGATAATTTACTCACCTGTATGTGCTGACCAGACTTAGATGAAGATGCAAATGTTAGAAAATTTATTTTCTATGCCCATTTCTGCTTATTAATTCAGAGAGTGTTTAATAAATTCATACTATACTGAGTTCAAACAGCCAGTTAGGTAGTGAGGGAATGCAATGGAAACAAAAGCTTTATGTTCAAAGATTAGTAATGAGAGCAATTCAATCAATAGGCAATTTCAACACAGTGAGGTGCATGCTAGAGTCCAGGAGTTCAGAGAGTGTTTAAGGTTGTGACATACTGTAGAGATAAAGGAACATGAAGGTTATTCAGTCCAGGAAAGCATAAACAGTGGTTTATCTTTGTACTTTTCATCCCCCAAATGTGCATAGCTGGAATTCTAACTCCCCAGGTGATGTGTGATGAGGCAAGTTTCAGGGGGGTGGTGATTAGATCATAAGTGTAGAGTGCTCTTTCCTGGGATCAAAGTCTACCTGAACACAAGAACTCTGCGATGTTAGGGCACAGTGAGGGGAGCTGACTGTCAATATGAAGGCAGGCTCCATTAGACACACAGCTACTGACTTCTTGGCCTTAGAGTTTCCAGCTTCCAGAACTGTCAACGCTACACTTCTTTCATTTGCAAGCCAGCAACTGGTTCCAGGATGTATTGTTTTAACCACTTAAATGGACTGAGAATAGTGACAACACCAAGGGATAGAACCATGGTCTAGAGAGGAACAACATCATCTCTGTAGAGACTAGGAGTTGAGCCTACAAAGATGCTTACAATGAACAAATGGATCCTTCTGATCGGGAGAGAACTGGTGGCATAGGCTGGCTCTGTGTAGAGCTGGGTCAGGGAAGCATTCTGCTGGAGCTAAGGGATGGAGCTTTGGCAGGACTAGGAGGGAAGCCATAAAGAAGTTTTCAGTACGGATAAGACACGATTACAATCGTAATTCTGAGCTCAAGTATGCTGCCCACTAAAAATTCTGCTCATAAGTGAAGTTATGAAAAAAATGTATTAGTACATGAAAGCTTTTCCTAAAAAATTTGAGCTTAAATGTTCCCAATCATATCAGTTACCTTGGCCTTAACAATATTCAATAACAATAAAATAAAAGCATTATCTCCATGTTGATGGTTTCTAATTTACTCTGTTTACTTTATTATGTTGTTTTATTTACTCCAAAGCACATTGTTTAAAAGACCCCCCCAAGGAGTTGCTATTACAGAATGGCTGTTAGCTGATATGAATATACTCAGAGCTGGTATTGATATATTCAGCCTCTCCAAATTGCCAGTCAAGAGTAGGTTACAATGAGCAACCCCTAACTTGTAATATCTCCAAAGATAGGGAAATATCAGTTCTAGAATGTCCACTATAATCCTAGCTGCTCGGGAGACTGAGATTTGACGTTCGAAGTTCAAAGCCAGCCAGGGCACAAAAGTCCATGAGACTCATATCTCCAATGACTCCCAGAAAACTGGAAGTGATGCTGTGGCTCAAATTGGTAAAGCACTAGCCTTGAGCAGAATTGCTCAGAGACAGGGCCCATGTCTTGAGCTCAAGCCCCATGACTGACCAAATATAATTAAATAAATAAATAATCCACAGTGTATGATTGGTAGTGGGCTTGGCTTTCCTTATGTCATCATTTGAGTGCTAAGATCAATGAAGAAGGCATTTGACAGACATTTGCTAGCCAATGAACAGATGAGAAGCAGGAGATCCAGAATATTCTCATCACGGAGAAGCCCTGAATTCCTTTTGTAGGACTGTTTTTTACTTGAGTATAAGGAATCCATGCATTCCAATCCTAGCGTGTAACCAGAAGAATAAAAATTCAGAACAGTATTTGATGGACTCAATTAATTGCAATCAAACTAATAAAATAGCTATCTAGATTAGCAAACTCATACCGCCATCTCAGTGCAAGATTGTTCAAGCTCCTTTTTGTAAGACATTGGGAAAAGATTTTACGAAGTGCAGTGGCAATGGAAAATCTATACATCTTGGAGGAAAAAGTAAAGAAAAGAATGTATGGTTTTAGAGGGAGGCTCGTAAAACTGAGAATACCCAGCTTCCTTTGGTCATCTGAGTCTTCATCACCACGCACTGACTTCCCTTTGACACATAGTCACAGGGACTGACAATTGGTAAGTGTCCATCTGTCTCCAGGACACTTCCTGCAGCAATGTAGAGAGGATTCATTCCTCCCACACTCTCAATTTTTCAATACATAATAGGCGGTCACCATCACTAGAAAACAACAGAAGAAGGGATGCTTTGCCAAGTGAGGTAAACTCTTCAACTTCTTAGCTCTTACCATTCTCTGATGAAAGTACATGATGAGTGTGGGCATTCAGAGGACTCTTGGACCCTTTGTCATGGCTTCTGTTGGTATGAAGGCAAAAGTACAGCCTTGGGATTGCTACCCCTGCTCATGAAAATTCGGCCTCTGAGCCAGCAAAAGAGAAGAGGAAGATCTTATGGCTGAGGGAATAAAAAGACCTGCATAGCAATGTGGTTCTCCACAGCTTGTGGACTTGAACAAGTTAGCGTCTAGTTCCTCACTGTCCTAGCCATGTAATATTAACACACAAACAGACACACAGCATCAAGTTGCTGTGAACGTGGCACATGTTTAGCTCCATATAGAATGATCGGTAATGGTCCTTTCAGTCAAAGAGTGGGTTTCCTGAGATCCAGTCCATTTATAGGTGGACTTGGGGTAGAAATTAGAATTTGCTTTATTAAGTCCACGCACCTTCCATAGAAGAACACATGTGACTCTAAAGAACGATGAGACTCTAAAAAGAGAATTCTTGTTTTAAATGTTCCATTGAAGGGCATTTGCGTGGTGCTCACCTGTAACCGCAGCTCCTCACAAAGACACAAGCAAAAAGTTCATCACTTTGAGGCCAACCCACTCAGCATTAGTAAAATCCTGCCTTTAAAAACAAATTTGTAATAAAAATCAATCACACAAAGAAAGCGCCCAGGGTATGGTCTACCTCAGAGGCAGAACGAATATATCTTCAGATTCTTTGTCGGTCAAAGGGGTTTCAGGGATTATAGACTGATTTGCTTCGATTGGCCTGACAATGTTAGAAAAAAAGAAAACATGGAAAGGCAGCTAATTACCCCACAGGAGGAAGTGGCAGGAATTGTGGTGAAATTGAGGAGAACAATGAGTCATCCCTTAGGCTACATGTTTGGGGCTCCTGGTGACATAACCTATGTCATTTCTCAGTCTAACAAACAAGTGCTTGTCTGAGCTTTTGGAGTGTTCTTGCCCATTCACAACGAGTCATTGAATACCCAATTTGTCCCCAAATGTTGTTTCTAAAGACTCATATGTCATTCCAGATGTTTTGTTGCCTTATTTGTTAAGGATACCTGTCTCCCCAGTAACTAAGTTTGAATTCCAGATAATACTATTATGTTCCATCCTAAACATGAGGTCAAATGAATGCACTACTGCTTCTTTGCTCATATCTCATATATGCAGTTTCCCTAAACCCAAAAGGGAAGCAGCCATAATGGGGTCTCTTTGACACATGGATCTAGGAATTCATCAGTGAGATGTCAGGCCTTCCCTCTCCTTGCTCTGATGTCTCACAGGTTTCCTGAGGACAATTAGGAGGAGCAAAATCACTCATAATCACCATCACACCTGCCTCCCTTATTGGCTCAATGGCAATTTACTCCTCTCAGCTTTCCTGTCATAGAACAGATCTGGTGTTACTTTTCCAAACTTCAATGGTAGACATTCAATCCGACAGCTTCCCTGAAGTCATTAACCTGCCCTCTGTTTTCTGGTATTGATTCCAAATGTTTCGGTATGAATTGTAAAAATAAAATGTAGTCAACCATCTACATGTGTAGAAATACCCAGAAGTATAGTACAGAAAGTCATGCTTCTAAATAAAGGTTGTGATTCTGTTAAGTTTGGAGGATGTATTGAATCAGAATAGAAGTTGTCTATGCTTCTCACTGTGAATCCAAAACCCATTAATATCTACCAACAGAAAGGTACACTTATACCTCACAAAAGATCACGGAAGGTTTGACATTTCTGGATACTTTCTTCCTCCCCAAATATTTTCTGGAGGAGGACTGAAACAATTGTACAATATTTTCTTCTCCTAGTGTGACTCATATTGCCACTCTTTTTTTTGCAACAATTACTCTCAACGTTTCTCTGTTATAACAACAATAACAAAAACAAAAATTGGTTCTTGGCTATGTAGAATGTTGTAGCTATTTTTTCCCATTTTGTAGATTAAAAGAAAAACTCCATTGATGTTCAAACATGGTTGACATGTGGATTTCAAATGCAGTTCTGTGTGACTCCAAATTTTAAAAAGTTAACATTGTGTGTCTACATATTTTGTTCTATACTATTTCACTTAATATTCCCAACAATCTGAGATTTATAGATGGTTTTCACTTCGTGATATCACTTAACTATTACTAATCTACTTTACTTTAGATCTTCCCAAGTCTACATTTTTGTGATTTTTCTCAGTTTTCATGTTTATTATTTCCTTTCTATTGAAACACTGCTTTTGTTACTATTTTTCTCATTTTTAACTTAATGAGGTATTTGATGTATGCAATGTATTGCTTGGATTTATACAGATAGGTTAAAAAGATTATAACTCTTGATGGTAAATATTCAGGAAATCTTTTGTTAGTTAATATTCTCATAAATCTCCACATTTTGTGTGAGAATTTGTCCCCTTGAAAGCTTTCACCTCCCATATATTAACAAATAATTAGGACAGGGCAGGGTGTATGAATCTAGCTCATCTCATTAGCCATGTAATGTTAGGAAATTAACCTAAATGCCCAGAACATCTCTGTATTCACCTAGAACATGGACACAAGACCACAACATCACAAAATACATGCATGTGCACTACCTGCAAATGGTTCTACCCTTCTAGAGTGGAAAGGCTTGCCACACTGTTGATGTTCCTACATTCACATCATTTATAGAGATCATCTATTTCATTGTAGAAAGTCCTGTTTTCAATTGCTTCTGATACAAAACTGATTTAGTCAAATGCCTGACACTATCTGGCATTATGTCTGTATTAATTCTTCCTTCCCTCCCTCCTTCTTTTATTTACTTCTCATTATTATATCCTACACGCAATGCAAAAGACATTTTCATTGAAACAAAAAGTTCAAGAAGTGTGTTCTATGAGTATTTAATTCCTATAACAATAAGTAGTAGCTTTTGTTTTGATTAGGAGGAAGCTGAGGCAAAGGCAATTCCAGAGCATTAGGTTCAGTCCTAGACTTCTGTCTTATCCAAATCTATCCACCCTCGCTTCAAACCCTCTGATATTCCTAAAAGAAATATCTATTTATTACTACAGCTAGTTCTGCCTTCATTTAGAACATTTTCATTTCATCATTAACTTCTACATTTGTTTAATTTTGAAAGAATATTGCATGAAAGTATCATTTGTCTTGATTACTATTTATTTCTTTAAATTATGTATTTGTGGTGAGTGTCTTCCTGGAATTACCCTGGTCCTGCCTCTTTACCCCATTTCTCTGTTTCATCAATTGTCAAGCATAATTATGCCATGTATATTTTCATTTACTCTTCCATACCTCCATCCATCCATCCACAATTCCAAAGGTACATGTGAATACATGATTCTATGGACTGTTGATCCCTTTGTTCCTTGAATAAAAATAGCTCCTCCTGGAGCCAAGAGGTTCAAGAATCCAAAATCATATATTAATGAGTGGAAGATGGATGCTTTCATGATTCCTCACCTTTCTGTATCAATCCATCAGGGAGGGCAGTTTGGTTAGCAGTTAGCACAACTGGACAAATGTGGTCTAAGTGGAAAATTGATCTCAGTAAGTGTGTACAGTGTGATTCCACTTGTTAATGCATCTCATTTTAGCATTTTGAACGTTTGCTCACAGATGTATCAATTTCCTTGCCCAGTGTGCCAAGCTAAAGGTGCAGAGACTTGGTGTGAGCCAAAAGAGTCATCATGTCTTTATATGTTAATTAAAAGGATTAAGTCCAAAGAAATGATTTACCCAGCTGATTAGTACTACATCGTGAGAAGCAGCCCCTGGGACCCTCCTGCCTCTAGGTTAATGGATTCATCACCTGAGAGGGTTTGTCAGATAGTTCAGCTAGAAGTTTAGGTCTCATTTTCTTTGGCTTCATCAGAAAAAGGTTCTTCTGGCTTGCTTTCTCCATTATAGGATATTTTAATCAAAACGACAAACAGTGGTATGGTGAAAAAGGCATGGGAATCTCAAAAGCTTAATTAATGTCTTTCACTATGTTTATCTGATTTCAAAGATTCCATTTCAAAATTAGAAGGTTGAATTAAGTGCTGTTTAAAAACCCAATGAAATGCCATGATACCACCTAGTTCTCATTCCAGCTTTTATATGCATGTACGTTTGCCTTGTCATAAGACAAAGGAGAGTGAACCAGTTATATCTCAAGACTACAAAACAGTTAGAGGGA
This sequence comes from Megascapheus bottae, assembly GCF_031878675.1. Classification (NCBI taxonomy): domain Eukaryota; kingdom Metazoa; phylum Chordata; class Mammalia; order Rodentia; family Geomyidae; genus Megascapheus; species Megascapheus bottae. Next base: position 49,123,014 of record NC_143524.1, read on the forward strand.
TCTTTAAAAGTAAGTATGTTACCAGAAGATCAAGTCACACATTGTGCTTATATAGTAGCCTGAGGCTAGAAACAGAGTTTCAGAAGTACATCTCCACTTCTGTTTTTTTGCTAATTAATTGGAAATTAGAGTCTCTTAGACATTTCTTCTCAGGTTAGCTTTAACCCACAATCTGCAGATCTCAATCTCCAGAGCAGCTAGAATTGCAATAGCACCTGGGCTGTTGTTTCCCCATTAAACCCTTGGTATTTTGCTTAGGGCATCTGAAATAATGGATGTTCACTAGATACTGAAAGTCTTGGTTATGCAATGAAAGACTCCCATTCCTGTAGCTCTACGACTACATGTATCTTGGTAACAGACAGTGTTTGTTTCAATGTTTTGCACTAGCTTTGCCCCAGACATTACTTGGTATGCTTCAGTTTTAAAGATGGGAATGCTTGGTAATGGGTCATTTCTTCAGCATAAATGATACGAAGACAGGATGATGGTATATTTTCTGGAGTCATCTGCTTACATGAAAGTTCTCCTGTTCTCTAAGTGCTGTCTTTGGACAGGTTTCTTCAGTTTACTAAGCCATAATTTCCTCAAATGCAAAAAGCAGAAAATAACCATGCCTAAGATAGAAGACCAGGGTAGAGTACCTGGCATATATTATCACCCATTATTTTTATTACTACTGCTTGACTATAAGTATTACATCCCAGGGGCTGGGAGCTTAGCCTCCTGCTAGAGTGCTTACTTAGCAAGCATGAAGCCCTGGGTTCGATTCCTCGGTACCACATACTCAGAAAAAAGCTGGAAGTGGTGCTGTGGCTCGAGTGACAGGACAGAGTGGACAGAGTAGTACTAAATTGTATTAAACTGTATTATTATGACTCATAGTAAATGTTTATTCAGAGCTTTAGAAAGTTGGACATGATAAAATGAGTCAATAAGGAAAGAAGAAAGCTGGGGGAAAAAAAAACCAAAGTCATGATTCACGTAGTAAATCTTCTTTACCAGGCACTGACCTAACCGTTTAGCTGTGCTTTTATCAATATGTTCATATGTGTACTTATAACAGGAGTTTTATCTGTATAAATTAAATGTGTCTTCATCCTCTACGTATACATCATACCATACATGTGGAAGCTTTTATTATCTCTATTTTATAAATGAGGAAACAGGGTCAGAGAAGTTAAGCCACACATTTAAAAGATATTCAAAGGAGAGGGGGAAACATGGCCATTGATAAAACTGTCCTTCTACATTTTAATATGACCCAATGGAGATCAGGGAACTCATCTAGGAGGAATTCCAAAAGTGGAATTCAAATTGAGATATTCTTGGTTACATCTCATTTCTGCCCCACTATCTAAACATCTACACACACAGAAAGTGCATGTGTATACGTACACATACATAAGCATATATGTGAAATTGTAAACTTCACCAGGAAAGTTAACTTGGTCCTGCCATTACTCCCTTTAGACTCCAGCTGTGCATGCATTTCAGACGTGTTAAAGAGTTTGAGGCCTGTTTTGAATTCACCAGCAGGATTTCTCTTTCTAATCCACTTTCACCTGAAGCTAGAAGGATAGCCTGGCCTTCACCCAGTCTGATACTTTAGAGTTCACCTCTCTGAGATTGATGGAAGGTGTCATTTTGTTTGTCTTGTGAAGCCCCTGTCACCTTCACTGCTAAGAAAATATGCCAGTGTATTGACATGCCTAATCAGGAAAATCCACTCTCCTGTGGAAAGGCCAGAGTATCCAGGGGAAATACTTTCTTCTTAGAAATTAGTCTGCTATCTCGCTCAGTTGATGAGAAGAGGGGATAACAGCTAGAGAAGTCTACGCTCTTGATCTTTCAGCCTACATCATGAAATGGTGACATGTGGAGCTAGGTAGTCTGGGTTGAGATCCCACTTGTGTTCCTTATTTCACTAATCGTATAACTCTAGACAAATCACCTAATTTTTTAGCCTCAATTTTCTCAATGATACAATTATGTGCATATTGATAACTGTTATAAATTTGAGACAGAGTATAGAAATTCCTAATATATTTATAGCACAGAGTAGGTGTTATAGCAAGATTTAATGATAATCACTGTCGTCATCATCATCATCATCATCATCCCCTTACCATTACTAACAGGGAATAAACCAGTAGCTATATCTACCCCTCTAGAAGATCAGAATCAAGTGGATAACTCAAGCCACATACTTGGAGGCTGCAAAAAGATCTTTGCTCAAGTTTAAATATTTGCTCAGTCTAAAGGCAAAGTATCGCTTGCTTTAGGGATTAACATGGGATTCAATTTTAAATTTCCCATGTTGGAAATAGGTATTCTAAATAATGACCTGGAGATTTGAATATCAACATTCCCAAGAGAAGTAGCTAAATGACATTATCTATTGCTTTCAGCAAATCCAATTAGAGAAAAGCTCAATTTACAAAGCATCTTTGGAGGGGTTAGTGAAAAGAGAATTCACTATTAATAAAGAGCACTATATTCTAGTCAACACCGACGACTAACATTCATGATATTCAATATAGATTTAAAAATGTTTCACAATATAAGCTTTGCAACAATAATACGTGAATATTTTACTTTTTAAACCAAAAACCTGTGCCTCGTTAAATCCTGCTTGACTATTTGTCTTAATGATATCTAGATTCCAGATTCCAATTCTTCCTCTCCATAATCAAAAATAGAGTCCCAGATGAACCTCATCAGCTCTTACCTGGAGGTTTTCTAATTCAGATCCTCACTGGTCTTTCCTCAGTTCCACATTCTGTCTTTCTTTCTTCCCTTATGCCACAGACTTTCTAAATCACAAGGTCAAGTGTTTGAATAAAAGCTGTAAATGTCTTTGTCTCCAAGTTAAGATAACATGTCTTTCTCTTCTCTCTGCCCTATCCCCTCTCACTCTCTCCTACATGCCTTCCCACCTTCCTGCCTTCCTGCTGTTCTGTTTTGCTACCAGCCTTCTTCATTCTTTCTTGATTTTAAACATTCTTTGTACACTAAATCCTGTCTCCTAAATTGAAGCTGTAGCAAGTACAGCTATTTGAGTAGAGCCAGAGGCAAGAACACAAACATGGGTATTCCTTGCCTCCTCCCCACCCCATTCCTGTTTCATCCACTCCCCCTAATCACCATAGTCTATGTGGCATAGTTAGAAATGTCAGCGGTAGCCAGGCACTGGTATCTCAAAATCCTAACTACTCAGGAGGCTGAGATTTGAGGATCATGGTTCAAAGCCAGCCTAGGCACAAAATGTCCATCGGACTCTTATCATTGATTAAACACCAGAAAATTGAAAGTGGCCTTGTGACTCAAATGGTAGATTGTTAGCCTTGAGCTGAAGAGGTCAGGGACAACTCGCAGGCACAGAGTTCAAGCTCCGCATCTGACAAAAAGAAGTCAGTGGCCAGTAGAATGAAGCTCAGCACCCTTACCTAGGGAAAGAATCTACATTTAACATACTACTTAGCCCATGTTATAATGACAGTCTAGAAATTTAAGCTCCTAATGAAATGACTGGATACTTTTGGGTAGAGGGGGAGGGGAGTTTGAATAAAGAATGGCCAACACATTTGCCTTCTAACTCTCTTTTCAATCGAATGGAACTTCCTATTTTTACTTGATGCTTTATGTGTGCTCACATTTCAGATCCCTATTCAAGTTATTGCTTTCTTTTTCCACAGTCTCTCAAATACTATGTCTCTGTGTAATCTGACTCCTCACTCTTCCTTTATTCTATCTATTCTATCTTTTATACATTTTTATGTAACTCGTTATGTTTGATTCTGTGAGGCCTCATACCACTAAGCACTGAATGACGGTATATTTTTTAATCTCTATTTCTCATTAGAAAGAACTTTTAATCATAACCACAATGATCCACAGAAGATTTTACATAAAGATTTGCAGAAGTGAATGTGGGATTTGTTTTCACAAATAAACAAATATTCAGATAGCATACATACACTGGCTAAATGACATGCATGAGGTTATAACCTTAGAAAATAAATGTACTTTTGCTTGATTATTGTGATGTTTATTTGTTAATATATTTACTTTACTTTTCATCAAGACAGGGTCTCACTATGCAACTAAGTTTAGCTTTGAACTTGTGATTCTTTTTCACCTCTGCTGAGATTATAGATGTACCCCACCATGTCTGGCTTGCTTTGCCAAAAACAAATTAGAATGACAGGACACAAGCATGACATTGTGAGAAATGTACTACTTTCTTGTTGGTAAAACATTTAATGTCGAATTCAGAGCTAATTTTGATAACTACATGAATAACATAACATTCTTGAGGAGTGAAGAGACACATGGTCAAGATACAGGCTTTCTGGCATCTCGAAAGCTCTGCCCTCAGTAATCTGAGTGTTTGACCAGGAAAATCAATGCATAAGAGCTGAGAGATGATATATAGGTAATCACCATAGAAACAGCATGGAGCCCACGATAGGTCAAGACTTAACTGTAGCTCAATCAGAATATCATCATAGCTAAAGAAAGAATATAGGGAGTCAAGGCATAAAGGTCCCGTTCTCAGTGGAAGTATAAACAGAAATAGATTGGCAGAGTTATGTAGCAGTCCACAGGAGGAGATTCTGAAACCAAGCTCAGACCAGAAAACAGGTACAATCTAGTCACCAAAAAAAAAAATCTTCCTTTGGGGAGGTAGGAGCAGAGAAGCTCCATCAAACTTAATTTTAGGTCTGATGAAGAATTCATTCATGATAATGTCCATTTGTTCATTATGTTTCTATTCTATGGTTTTATATCTTAAGTAGTTGTGCCATTCATTATGTTTGTTTTTAAATTTCATTTAGTGAACAAATACCCATGGAAAACTGTCATTTACACAGGCACCCAAATGAAGCAGATTTAAGTTTCTGCCTCAGTATTGCCCTGCCTATGCACAGAACCTTGCATGTGTGATGTGACTCATACTTGCTGTCCTCCCTCTGCCTCAGACTTTCCATTGGCCTACAGTGCATCTGTCCTCAAGCTGCCTGTGGCATTATCTGAAGGCAAAAGTCTGCCTCCATGCACAAAGCCAGCCAGAGGCCTGGAGAACAATTACCCTGAAACTAACCCTTGGCAGATCCCAAGCAATGACTGGTGGAAGCAGTGGCTCAATGCCTGATCCCCTGTGTCCCAGAGGAGGTAACTGAGACGGGTATTCTGAACTGACCTCTGCAATTTTGAGTGTCTTCTGTGGGCTTTAGTTCTAGTTGCCCATGTTGGTAGCTCTCTGGGTAAGAGAATACTGGCTGGTTGCTTTTCCTTTCCTGTCTTAACTTCCCTGCCCCTCTGAAGATTGATCCTCAAATCCTTCCCAAATAAATGATACACACTTGAATTGACTTCAGTGACTGTTGAGAAGGGGTCCACGAAGAGAGCAACTTAATGTCTGTGGTCATCATTTACCAACTATAGAACACAATTGCAAAGAGTGAATGTTATATAAACTATGTCATACATAGGAGTTGACACAGAACCTAGAATCATTGAACGATTAAAGCTTTCAAGCTACAGATTGCATATTATTATTATTATTATTATTATTATTATTATTTTGATGCTAGTACCAGGGCTTGAAGTCAGGGCCTGATCACTATCCCTTGGCTTTTTCACTCAAAGCTGATGCTCTATCACTTGAGCCACAGTTCTGTTCTACTTCTGGCTTTTATTGGTGGTTCGTTAGGGATAAGAGTATCTTTGATAAGTTTGCTTCATCTGACTTTGAACACTGATTCTCAGATCTCAGCCTCCTAAGTAGATAGGATTATTGGCATGGGCCATAGGCACCCAGCTATAATATGTGGTGTGAAATGGTTTCTAGATGCTTAGTAAACTAGATGCTTGTTATCATTATGGATAGCATGAGGCACACCAGTGTTACCTATCTTAGGGTCTCATGAGACCAGAACTGAACTGTAATGTTGCTTCTTTGTTAGAGAGATGTGTTGCATTTGGAAGCACATCAGAGAACTCAGGCTGTTTTGGGAGCCTCAGAGAGTATCTGATGAGAAGCAAAAATTTTAAGTTGTAATAGGAGCTGGTCCAGCCAAGTACACGTGTGTATGTGTGCTCTTGTGTATGTATGTGTGCTCCTGTAGGTATATACACATAGATGTATAAAATAGTACAGCATAATAGAGAAGTTGCATGTAGAGAGACCTATAGCCATAAAAAAGGAAATCAAGGAGAATTAGAAAGTAGACAAGGAAAAAAGAGAAAGAGTATAATTATTTTCAAAAACAGAACACCAGGGGCCTTTAATCTTGTGCTACATTTTTAAAATTTAATGTAATATAATGTAATTTAATTTATGATTTTATGGTTTCTGTTGCTGGTCGTGGGGCTTGAACTCTGGGCCTGTTGTCCCTGAGCTCTTCAGCTCAAGGATAACAGCCTACCACTTGAGCAACAGACCCATTTCTGGTTTTCTGGGGATTAATTAGAGCTAAGAGTCTCACAGACTTTAGTGCCTGGGCTGGCTTTGAACCCTGATCCTCAGATCTCAGCCTACTGAGTAGCTAGGATTACAGGTGTGAGCCACCACCTCTGGTTGTATTTTTTTTTAAATATCGTATTTCAGTTTGTTTGTTTTTTTTTCATTGCAGTCCTGGGGCTCCAGCACAGGGCCTGGCCACTGTCCTTGGACAATTTTTCTCAAAGCCAGCGCTCTAGCACTTGAGCCACAGCACCACCTCTGCTCACTTTTGTGATTGTGTGTTGGGGGTGGGTACCAAGGGGTTGAACCTATGGCTTTGTGCATGCTAGGAAGCACTCTACCACTAGACTAAGCTCCTGGCCCTATTCCTTCGTTCTTGTTTTTGGATTCTTGTAAACAAAATGTATATGTGGCAAGTGAAACATACCACTCAGTCACTGAAGGGACATGTCTTTACTATTTAGGTGAGTGTCTGCTAATGTGTTCCTGTTTCATTTGAAATTGGGCTATCATCTGATAAGTCCCTGCTTCCGCAAGCCTGGCATCTATTGTATCAGAAGAGTTGGAAAGTAGAGGGTGCCCCTTGTGGTAAGAGCTAGTTCACAGGCACTATGCCTGGAGATGGGTCATTTTAACTCACCTTCTACAATATCATCTCTCAGCTTCAGATTTTTAGATTTCCCTGAATGCCAAGAAACACATACATAGTCTTAGCAGCCACCAGCATCCTGAAAACTGGAGCCATGTTCTTTTATTTTTTTTCTTTTCTTTTTACTGAGCCCTGGGCTTTGGAGAAGCTGTAAATCAGATGGCTCTGGTAGGAATGAATTAAATAATACATGAAACAACTCTGTGAACTCTTAGAAGGGAAAGCACCCAATAATTGCATGTTATTATTGTTTCTGACTGTAGACACCAGAGCAGCTGAGACCCCCCCCACACACACACAGTTTTTAAATAGTTTCTTTCTTTCTTTTTTTTAATGTTTTTAGTGGTTGCAATGAAACTTCTCTGCTTGCAGTTATACCCTGGTAGTCTCTCTTGACTGTAATGTTGAGTAACTTCACTGGAACCACTACCGCTCAGACACTATCAAGGAGATGTATGCTTTATTCTTAATTGTATGGTATGGATTATTTTTCTCTTCAGTATTACTGGAAAGAGGGATAAGTGGACTTTCCAGAATGGTGCAATAAAAATAAAATTTGATTGATTAATTCAGTAGTGATGGCTAGGAACTCTTTCTTGTATAACAGTCGGGGAGGAGAGGTGTGGTGCCCTACACGTGGAAACGGCCTAAGACACAATTGTTGAGCCTGACTTGCTCTTGCAAATACAAGTCAAGCCAAAGGGCTTATTTTCCTAATGAGCTTCCTAGAGAGGCAGAACTATGAGACACTAGGGTGTAGATGAAAAAATCATATTGGTCAGGCTTCTGGATGGACTTATTTTTTTCCCTTTTGGTAGAAAAATGGAGTGTCAAGTTATGAATAAGAATCTGAGTATTTCAGACTCAAAGCAGAGGCTAAAATGTAGGAGAAGTCAAGTGAGTTATTATGATGGGTAGGAAATGGTAATTAGAGGTCATGGAATTGAGAATTTACAAAACAATCCCACAATCCTCTTTGGATTGTGCCTAAAATCTAAGAATCACTTCTGCAGGGAAAAAGCACATGGACAGGTGTTGCTGTAAGATACATTATGTTTTTAATATATCATGTGAGCCTAGAATAACTATTTGACCTAAGATGCCACTTTCTCTCCTGGATATATCATCCAATGATTTGACCAGATTTGTAGAAATGTATTAAGGTCCCTAAATGAACAAATCAGGGATGGCCTGAAGTTCCACTTACCCTGCAGGTCTCATTTCAAATGTCATTATTTCTAGTCTTTTATAACTCTGGGCACATGTTGGCCTTTTTAACATTATAATTCTGAGCCTTAGTGTCAGAAAGACTTTCAATAGAAGTGTAGGTAAAGGTATGGATAAATGACAAGATAGCCCCTTCATGAAATGGGTGAGAACGTATCAGCCAGGAGTCGAAGGAGGTATGGACAGATTACTGGGTTATGTGGCTTTATTTGTAAATGGTAGCAACCTTGTTATATTAAGTCATGTAGGGGAAGTTACTATTTCCAAATATTGGGAAAGGCAAGACTAGAGCTGGATTCAGGAAGGATTGAATCCGGGGACTCAACACAGTATTAAGACTGTCTCACCATCTTCACTCAATGTATGCCCACCACAGAGGAATTTTGCTCCTTGCTTGAGTACCAAATGCCGAATAATAACGTACAAAATATAAGTAGGTGTGAATGTTAGAGAGAAAAGAAAAGTTGGCACATAAAATCTGAAAGTTTTACATGAAGTTCATTTACTAATAGAGTTTGTACTTAGGTTTGATGGGACATTTATTTGATTTAATAATATTTATTGCAACCTACTATATGCCAGGAATTTTCAAATATGCCATTTGACATGTGTGTATCATTACACATACATATACAACTACATATATACATACATATGTGTACGTATATTTGAGATCATTATTGTCCACATACCTATATAGGAGATATAAAATCAACATAAAATCAGGTTATAAGGGTTGTTACTATTCTCCTTTATAGAAAACTGAAGCTCAGAAAAATGTGAATATTTGCATATATACATAATGCTATAAAAGACAGACTTTCTCATATCCACTCCCACATTTTAAAAGGTTTTATTCCTAGCTCTATTTCTTTCCAGCTGTGCAACATTATTCAATCTAATGGATCCTTCTGCTTTTCTCCCACCTCAGTTCATGAGATCAAAGGTAGATTTAGTCTGTTACTCTTGAAAAGTTTTTGCATGCTTAGAGCTAATACTGGGTGTTAAACATCCATCAAGGGGCAATTCCCTATCACCACTGTAAATATAATCTTTAGAAAGATGCATTCATCCATTCATTTATTCAAAGATATATGTTGTGCACCTACTGTATGCCAGACACCATTCTCATCCCCAGAGGATACAGCAGAAAGTAAGTTACATCATCTTGCATCCCCATGCAGTTTCCATTCTATAGGGGAAACAGAGTCCCATCTAAAAGCAAAATATGCAACTTCTGGTTAAATATTCAATTTCTGATTAAAAAGATGTGAACTATGAATGAAGCAAAAGGTAAGATGGGGAAAGGGAACAAGGAGAAGGTAGAATTTTGTATTGGGCTTCTTGTGCAAAAGAGGATTGTATTTGAATAAACCATGGTAAAAAGGCTATCTGTCCCAGTGGGGTGACATTTTAGAAGGTCTGTTTTGGCAGGAGGGATAACAGGTGGACAATGTGTACAATGTCTGTCCAAGTTGGCTTCTAACTGATATCCTCAGCTTTCAATTGTCTTGAGTAGGAGGTAGGATCGTAAGAGTGGGCCATCAGTGTCTGGTTGTGTGTGTGTGTGTGTGTGTGTGTGTGTGTGTGCGTGTGCTCTTTTCATTGGGAAGCCATGGTGAGCATATAAGCCAGCATCTCATTTTTGATTTCTGGGTGATAGACAAACTGCATGCAGCAAGGTGGAAGCAAAGATACTGGTTTGGAAAGGCAATGATTTGGAAGAGTTCTGGAGTTACAGAGAGTTGTCTTGATTTGGTAAATATTTTAGAGATATGAGATGACAGGTTCAGATGAGGAGGAGGGGGAAGTTACGTATTGCTTAAGTGTTAAATGAAAAGAGACTGAAATTTAAAAATATGATTTTAACAGCAATCAATTCTTATTAAGCACTGTAGGTCATGCCCAGGGGTAAGTGCTTTTTATTTGTGATTTCATTCCCTACCTGCCTCTCATTCAATAGGATTTGTTTTTGTTTTTGTGTTGTTTTTCTTGAACTCTGAATCTGTGTATATAGATCTTGACTCCATTGGTGTGTTGCATATTTCCTTTCCTGAATTAAACACTTAAAATTGACAGCAAATGAAATTTAAATAAATTGTAGTCTCTGAGTAAGCAGGATTTGTTTTATGTCCGCCCACTGGTTATCTGCTCTTATATTTTGCTAATCACCCTGTCTTCCCAAGCTTCAGCCTTTCTTACTGTGCCAGCCTAGACCCCTGGGACAAGAGATCAGAACCTCTGTTCCTGGCATTCTTGCTTGTTAACATTGTGACTTTGATTGTTTTGGTAATACTCGTTATGCATGAAGGAACAGGCAAAGTGATTTGCATAGCAGCGAAAAACTTAAAAGTAAAGCTTCTTTAATCAGGCCTCCGGTGGATGCAGTGAGAGTAATAGAAATTTTGTTAAGTCTACTCTTGGAGAGTCATGGGAATCCATTGCATCGTTTCTTAAGCCTGGGTATTCATACAGTAAAGCACTTTTCTTGTCATCTTTATTGCAGTAGATTAGGTGAAGTATCAGTACCCAAATTTCCTGTGGCCCTGACTTGCTATCATGACTAGTCTGTGGAATGGCAGGTGCAGAACATCTATGAAGACATTAAGCACCACCTTCAAATCTATGAGGCCAGTCATTAAACAGACATAGAAAAATGCTCACTCACTTTTACAGAAATAATACAATCAAATCACTGAGATGTGCAAACTGGAGTTCAAGAATTTGGTTTTTATATTTTGTTTTTTGTTGTGTGTGTCTGTATACGTGTTTTCACGTGTGTGATTGTGCACTTGTAGGTGCCAGTACCGGGTCTTAAATTCAAGGCCTGTGCACTGTCCTTTTTGCTTTTTTGCTCAAGGCTTGTGTTCTACCACTTCAGTCAAATCTCTACTTCCAGCTTTTTGGTAGTACATTTTTTTTATAAGAATTTCACAGACTTTTCTCCTCAATCTGGCGTTGAATCATGATCTTCAAATCAAGACTCCTGAGTAACTAAGATTACAGGAGTGAGCCATCGGTGCAGGGCATTCTTAATTCTTAAAGAATTTGTTAATTTTTTTAAGACAACTAAGAATTATTTCAAATAACTAACAGCAAAGCTGACAGAAGACTAGACCCGATCATTTCTCAGGTTTTTCAAGTAATTTTTTTCGTGGGGATTCTAGTTGCATTTACAATTATAACTTAAAAGATGGTGGGGTGAAAAATAAATTGATGAACATTTGATACAAAATCTAATTTATTATAATGAAGTCCCAAGTTTTATTTAAATACAATTAAAAGAAAAAATAAAAATGCTCATAAATTCAATAATGCAAAGACATATGTACTCACAGCTAGGGAGGATAAAAGCATTTCTTCCTATAACTTCTAATCCTCCCAATTTAATAAAGATAATCAAGTTTTAAAAGTTACAGTTAGAATAGGGAATCAAAACAGACCAATAATTGAAAATTTTTAAAAACTTTTTGCCCCAAATATATTAGAGCAAAAAAAGTTGACAGTGGCTTAATCCAAGCATTTAAGAAAGACATAAATATGTTGTTCTTAAGGCACTATGCTGTCTCTCATCACTTCTACTGTCCCTTGGTTATCTCATATTGTTACACTATCTCACTTTGTTACCTGATATATCGGATATAACTGTATTTGGTTATCTGAAATTGGATAGGGAACGGGGGAAAACAAGATGAGGGGTGGGGGAGGGGGGAAGGGAAATGGGGACCATGACATGTGAAAGGGTATCAATGTGTGGGAAATAAGGCAACATTTATCTGGCAAATACCATGTAACCCTTCTATTAATTACAATAAAAATATATTAAAAAAAT
>NC_143524.1:50002693-50100193 GCF_031878675.1 Megascapheus bottae
ATGACCCAGCAATTCCACTACTAGGCATTTATCCAATTGTCCAGAAACAAGGACATACTAAATCCACTATCAGAATGATGTTCATTGCAGCACTATTTACCATAGCAAAGATATGGAACCAACCCAGATGCCCCTCAGTTGATGAGTGGATCAACAAGATGTGGTATTTGTACACAGTGGAATTCTAGGCTGCTGTCAGAAAGAATGACATCACCCCATTTGTTAGGAAATGCAAAGAGTTAGAAAAAAATCATATAAAGTGAAGTAAGCCAGACTCAAAGGAACATAGGCTGAATGGTTTCCCTCATTTGTCATAATCAGTAAAAACCTTGGGCTCTCATAGTAGAGATTTGCAACAGAGCAAAACCTTGATATAAAAGGCCATATAATAGGATGCTAAATGAAAGGACCTCTAGGATATAGAAACAAATGCTATATAATGAGTGATTGTTGTCTTTAATGTACTATGTTATCTCTCATCTCTTTTGCTGTCCCATGATTAGCTAATATTGTAACAGTATCTCACCTTGTTATCTGATATATTGGATATATTTGTATTTGGTTATTTGGAATTGTATAGGGAAGGGGGGAAAACAAGATGAGGGGTGAGAGTTGGGGGTGGGAAATGGGGAATGGAGACCAGTTCATGAGAAAGGTATCAATGTATGTGAATCAATGCAGCTTCTATCTGGGTAATATAATGTAACCCTTCTATTAATTACAATAAAATATATGAAAAAAAGAGTAAGCAACATTCTTGGTATGAATCTGACTCCTTTACTGAAAATGCATCTTGTCTACCACTTGGACGCTGGCAGAAGGTGAAGCAAGTGACATCAGAAGTGGCTGTCAGCCTTCAGCAGAAGTTGAATGTGTCTGATTGGAGCTATGAGAGATGCTGCAGGTTCAAGTCTGCTAAGAAGCAGTGTCTGTCCCGCTGGAAGGAGAATACTCCCAGGACCTCATCAGGCCATGGATTATGGGAATCAGCAGAAAGCAGGACTTTCTTAAGCAAAACAGGAGGAAAGAAAGAATGGAGTGTGAAGCAGATGAACAGAAACAGGGCTCATGGGAACATGTCAGAATGTGAAACCAGCAGTGTGTGTAGCAGAGGTGACACTGGGCTCTTTACTAATGATGAAGGCAGGCAAAGGGATGGTGAGCAGGAGAATGTGTCCCAGGATTCACTGTCCCTAATCTTCTATGCAAGTGGGCTCCAGATCACTGCCCTGAAGTAGAAAGAATGGACTCTGGACTGGATAAGCTTTCAGATGTCACATTCCTTTTACCTTCCCGGCCAGCTCAAAGAAGCTACAGTGTTCATTTGAATCGCCTGCCAGGAGCTGCAGCGCAATGATTTAGGAAGGGTGAAGAAGACTGGCTGGGAAGGAGATCAGCATAAGCATTCTGGGTACTGAGAGGATAAGCCATATCATCAATGACCCCCTACAGAAAGAAAAGAATAAAGTGTTGGCTTTTGATTTTCCTCACATTTCTGCCTGTACACATGAGTGTAATCCTCTCTCCCCTTTACTCCCTGGGTATTCTTACTGATGCTTCTCACCAGCACGCTGCTCTTCTAGACAGGGAAACATACATCGGGAATCACCATATACATTTGACATCAAGAGGAAACAGAAGCCTGTGGCCACAGCATCTCTATCTACCCCTAGAGTAGGTGATTATTTGCAGCTTGAGCATCTACTGAGAGCTGGAAGCATAATTATATCTAAATTTTATCTTTTTGTTTATTTGTATACTCTGGACTAGGCTTTTTCACTCAGTGCCAGCACTGTCACTACTACTGCTCTACCTATCTACCACACCTCCAGTTATGATCTTTCACAGACTTATTGGGGATAATGATCTTGAGGATTTGTCTGCTTCTGATCTATAGATCTCAACCTCCTGAATAGCTAAGAATATAGGCCTTGGTCACTGGCACCTGCCTTGATTTATGTAACCCTTTTGGTAAGGTAGGTTTTTTTTGTTTCCATGTTATACATGGAAACATGCTATTAGAATTTCCCCAGTTCTCTCTGATCCTAAAATATCTGCTTTTTCCACTTCATCACATGCTTTCTAGATAGTAGCTCTGCCAAGAAGATAGGCCCATGTTAATGGAAATCAAACTCATAGACAGTTTGGTTGGCAGTCAAGAAATCAATGATGTGGGTTCTTTTATTTTTAACTTGGATAAGGAGGTTTAATTGACATCTAGTTAATAGCTGATACATTACTAAACCGCTAAACATTTTATTTTCTCATTTAGTGAACAGTGTAGTATTTCACTAGACATGATATTTTGAATTTAAAAGTTAGACTTAATTCTTTTAGTTTTCTAATAGCAAAACTAATGCTATTTGGTAGAAGCTAAAATAGTGGTGACTTTTTGGTAAGAGGTAGTGACCAAGAGAGGACATAACAAATTTAGAGTGCTGGAACCCTTCATTTCTTGAAGTAGATGAGGCTTCCATGGCTGTAGATTTTTTAGTTATACTGTGAAGATTTATGTATTTTATTGAATGTGTGTCATCAAGGACACACATTCATTAAGGACACACTACATTAAGTAGTTATATGAAAGAACTGCTATTCAACAAATCTGCTTAGGAATATAATGTATTTTGATCAATATTACTGAAATCATTTTTTTTGTCGGTTGTGGGAGTTGAATTCTGGGTCTGGGAGCTGTCCCTTAGCTCTTTAGCTCAAGGCTACCACCCTCCACTTGAGCCACACTGCCACTTCTGGTTTTCCAGTGATTAATTGGGGATATGAGTCTCAAGGATGTTAGTACCCAGGCTAGCTTTGAACATGATCCTCAGATCGCAGCTTCCTGAGTATCTAGGATTACAGGTGTGAGCCATTGCACCTGACTTCCTTTTATCATTCTTCCTCATCTCTGAAACTTTGTACATGATATGAACTTGTAGGTATAAAATATAATACCTGGACTACATATGACAAGTTGTCATACACGAGTTGTCACTTGCAATATGAGAACAGGAGCAGTAAAAATATTGTATAAAATTATTTGCTAGCTGGGTCGGGAGTTTGGCCTAGTGGTAGAGTGCTTGCCTAGCATGCACAAAAACCCAAGTTCGATTCCTCAATACCACATACATAGAAAAAAGCTGGAAGTGGTTCTGAAACTCAAGAGGTAGAGCTCTAGCCTTAAGAAAGTCAAAGGACAGTGCTCAGGCCCTGAGCTCAAGCCCAGAACTGGCAAAAAAAAAATGATTTGCAAGCTGTGTTTTCACAGCTTGTGAGTAGTCACTGAAGCCACTTAGAGTTTTTATTTTTTTGTCAGTCATGGGACATGAACTCTGGGCCTGGGCATTGTTCCTGAGGTCTTCATGAAGCCACTTTGAGTTGAGAAGGGGACAGTTGTTGAGGTGAAGGAGCTGGTATGATGAGGGCTTTGCTTGGGCTCTATGCAGAGGATCATGATTGTGCCTGACTCATTTCAGGTCTTTCCTTTAACATCATGGCTGTGGTGAGAGCAACCCTGGGGAGGAGGGAAAGGTTGTGTAAATAACAAAAACAACTCAGCCTTGAAGCTGTATTCAATGTCCTGTGTGTTTTGTGAAACTTGTCTGAGCTAAAGTGTGGCCTGCCTTGCAGCTGTTGACAGAGTTGGAGGTGTATTTCAGAGCATATTGTGGCTCTCAGAGTGTTATGAGGGATTGTATGCGAAGTTTATTCTTGTCAACTGCATTCTTTGCTAATGCTGGATCTGCTAATTGTACTTGACTATTTTCTTATCTTCTCTTGTTAAGACAGCAGCATTTATTGCTGATAGTAACAAATCAAAAAATTCAAAAAAATAAACAAAAAAGCTCATTATTATTAGGTTATAGGTAAATTAAATCATAACTACATAAAATCATTTGACATCCTTCAGGACAGAATGGGTATAAGTTTTCAAAGATGATATAAATTAAACAGGGATTGCAGAATAAAATTTCAAGCATGAAATTAGTTTGCAAGCAATAAATATCCAAACACTTGGTATAAACTTACCATGAATTTGTCTAGAGCAAGGGTTGCAATGAACAATTAAAAATTGGCACAGATCTTTATGTTTTTAATAATCATGTCATGTAAACGGAAAGAGCAAAGGCCTTGGAGTTAGACAGGCTTGAAAACATTTACTGGCTGTAATGTTTTAAAGCTGAGACAATAAGTTAACTTTTTCTGACCCCTGATTCCTCCTCGACAAATGAAGTGAATAGCAGTGACCTCTCAGGGCTCCTCGAGGGTTGAATCCATGCTTCATGCAAAATGTCTAGAAGAGTACCTGACACCATCATGGCTAACTAAACATTAATTTCTATTATAAAATCAATTCACTAAGATGACCTATAAACTGGGGCCTGAGGGAAGCGAGGCCTGCAGTTTAGAAGCAGAGTCTTAGCTAAGACAATAACCAGATTCAACATGGAGGGCAGAAGGTCAAGTTCTAAATCTATTGTTGCCTAAGTTGTAGGAACTATCCAAGACCTGGCAGCCACAGATATGTGGTTAATAGGAAAAAGACCGAAAAAAAATTCCCTTTGAATACAATGACCTTACCCAGACTCCATACACAACTAGAATTATGTACAGATAAGCACCCTTATAAACGTACATATATAAACCTACAGAAATTACCAAGATCCAGAGCATCATAAAGGAATTCATTTCAAACATTTATGCCAACAAATTTGACAATCCAGAAGAGATAGATGAATTTCTAGCCAAGATTAACATACCCACACCAAACCAAGAAAACCTAATTCAACTAAACCGACCTGTTTCAAGACTGAAATAGAAATGGCAATAAGAGACCTCCCATCCAAGAAAGCCCTGGGCCAGATGGATTCACAGCTGAATTCTATAAGGTCTTCAGAGCAGAGCTCACACAAATACTCCTCAAGCTCTTCAACAAAATTGAAAACAAATGCTCTTTGCCAAACTCATTCTATGAAGCCACCATAACCCTCATCCCAAAACCAAATAGAGATTCATCAAACAAAGAGAGCTATAGACCCATTTCTTTGATGAATTTTGATGCAAAACTCAACAAAATTCTTCCCAAACATTTTCAGCAACTCATCAAAAAAAGGTACACTATGATCAAACAGGATTCATCACAGGGATGCAAAGCTGGTTCAACATACGCAAGTCAATTAATATAATTTACCACATCAAGAATCACATGATTGCCTCAATCAATGCAGAAAAGACATTTGACAAGATCCAACACCCCTTTATGCTAAAAGTTCTGGAGAAACTAGGAATCCATGGAACATTCCTCAGTATAATAAAGGCTGTGTATCACAAACCCACAAGTATCATTATACTTAATGGTGAAAAGCTAAAGCCGTTTTCTCTAAAATCAGGAACAAGGCAAGGATGCCCACTCTCTCCACTCCTCTTTAACATGGTATTAGTAATCCTAGCCAGAGCAATAAGACAAGACACAAGCATAAAGGGGATACAAATAGGAAAAGAGGAAGTGAAACTCTCCCTCTTTGCAGATGACATGATTTTGTATTTAAAGAACCCTGTAGACTCCACTCACAACTTTGGCAAGGTAGCAGAGTATAAAATGAACCCCCAAAAATCGCCTTCCTGTATGCCAACAATGAGAGGATTGAGGCAGCAATCACAAAAGCAACTCCTTTTGCAATAGCCTCAAAGAAAATAAAGTACCTAGGAATTAACTAAAAATGTAAAGGAACTTTATGATGAAAGCTCTAAAATCCTGAAAAAGGAAATTAAAGTAAAACTGGGAAAATGGAAAAATCTCCCATGCTCCTGGATTGGAAGAATTAACATCATGAAAATAGCAATCTTGCCAAGGGCTCTCAGCAAATTCACTGCAATACCCATCAATATCCCAATGACATTCCTTAAAGAAATAGAAGAGCAATCCTGAATTTCTTATGGAATAATAAATGATACCATATAGAAAAACCAATCCTTAGCAGAAAGAACAGTTGTTGGAGGAATTTCAATGCCAACCTTTATACTATTACAGAGCTATAGTACCAAAACATCTTGGTACTGGCACAAGAACAGGCCTAAGGACCAATGGAATAGAACTGAAGATACTGATTTCAAGCCACAAACCTATGGCAACCTAATCTTGGATAAACCAGCCAAAGAAGAATAGAATGGAAGAAAAACAGCCTCTTCACCAAGTGGTGCTGGCAGAACTGGTTAAGCACCTGCAGAAAACTAAAGTTGGATCCTCCTTTCTAACCTTGCAACAGGATTAACTCCAAATGAATCAAAGACCTGGAGGTAAAAGCAGAGACACTGAAAACTTTACAAGAAGGAGTAGGAGATATATTAGGTCTCCTTGGCACAGGTTGAAACTTGCTTAATAATGATACAGAAACACAACAAATCAAAGAAAGTCTGGATAAGTGGGACTGCATTAAACTGCAAAGCTTCTGTATGGCAAACGACATAGCTAGCAAACTAACTAAAAAGCCTACGAAGTGGGAGAAGATCTTCACTAACCATACAACAGACAAAGACCTCATATCTAAAATATGTCAAGAGCTCAAAAAATTGAATCACTCCAAAACTAATCTCCAAAGAAACAACCATGCCATTAAAAGATGGGCCAAAGACTTAATAGAAAGACTTCTCTGAAGATGAAAGAAGAATGGCCTATAGACACATGAAGAAATGTTTAATGTCTCTGCCCATAAAAGAAATGTAAAACAAAACAACTCTGAGATTCCACCTCCACCACAGTTAGAATGGCCAAGGTCAAGAAATCTAAGAACAATTGATGTTGGGAGGGATGTGGCCAGGAAGGATCACTTCTACCCTGTTGGTGGGTGTATAAACTCGTTCAACCACTCTGGAAAGCAGTATGGTGATTCCTCAAAAGACTAAACATAGAGCTCCCCTATGACCCAGCAATTCCACTACATGGCATTTACCCAACCATCCAGAAACAAGGGCATACTAAATCTAGTAGCACAATCATGTTCATTGCAGCACTATTTACCATAGTGAAGATATGGAACCAACCTAGATGGCCCTCACTTGATGAGTGGATCAACAAGATGTGATATTTATACACAATCGAATTCTATGCTGCCATCAGAAAGAAGGACATCACCCAATATGTAGGGAAATGGAAAGACATAGAAATCACATTAAGTGAATTAAGCCCAATTCATAGGACATAGGCTCACTGGTTTCCCAATGTTTATAATTTGTATAAACCTTGGACCCTCCTAGCAGAGGTTTACAATAGGGCAAATCCTAGATACATAAGGCTATATAGGAGGAGGTTAAATGAACGGACCTCCACGATATGGAAACAAGAGCCATATAATATGTGATTGTTTTTCTTAATGTACTATGTTATTTCTCATATCTTTTTTTATCCCTTGGTTATTCTCATATTGTTATAGTATCTTACCTTGTTATCTGATATATTGAATATTTATTTATTTGTTTATTTGAAATAGGATATGAAAGAGGGGAAACAAGATGAGGGGAGTAAGTTGGGAAGGGAAATGGGGACAAAAACTTGAGAAGGGGTAGCAATGATTGTTAAGGAATGTACTTTCTATCTGGCGAATATAATGTAATTACAATAAAAAATAAAATAATTATTTTCTTTAAAAAATACCTAAGTATATGTAATCTCTACCTGAAATTTAAGTGTGCTAATAAATAAATTTGTGCTACAAAGAAATTAAGATTCCAAAGGGGAAGAGTTCGCAAAAAAAAAAAGTAGAATTTTACTCTTCCAGTAGAAAGAATGATATTCTTCCATTTGTAAAGAAATTTAAAGAGGTAAAAAGAAATTGTACTAAGTAAATTTGGCCCTGGATGACAAATGATGTGCATTTTCCCATATGTGTGGAAGCTAGATTTACCAAACAAACTTATACATAAATACATTGGGTCGTATGCAAACTTATACAAGTGTATTAAGTGAAGTAAAGTAATTCAAGAGATATTTCAAATAATGTAATTCCTCAGAAAGTGTGAATTGATGTTCAGCAAAATAAAATGTGGGTGTTAGTAAGGAAGGGGGTGTGGTCAAGGGGAAAAAGGGAGAGGAAGAAAGTAGGAAAGAAGGGGAGAATGCAGTCCAGTATCCATACATAGCCTATAAAATTAAGGTGAGAGAAGGAAGCAATGAGAAAGGTAGGGATCATATAATGTATTCAGAAACTTTTGTTGAATAGGAACTCTTTTATACAACTACTTAAAGATAATAAAATTTTGAATGAAAATTGAATTATGAGCAAAGCCATAACAGAAAAGGAAGAAATCAGAGCTGAAACTGGGGTGTCTGAAAGTGCCTTGACACTCAATGTGACTCTTATGTAAGACACCAGAATGAGAGCCATGGTTCGTCTTTGAGCAGTTAGAATTGAACCTTGGCTGGAGTCCAGTCACCATCTGGGCTGGGCTCTGGCACAGATATTTTGTAATTGTATAATAGTTTGGAGTGCAAAATTGAATCCTGTTTTTTTTTTCTCTTTTCTATTTGATTTCAAAAGGCAAATTGATTTTTTTAAGTTTAGATACGTGAAAATAAAATTTTAAAAAAATCCATAAAAATACTTTAAGAAGCTCTTGGGAGATTGGCTGACTATATCCATAAATTGTGTTAATATAGGAAGTAGAATTATGAGCAAATACAGTCATAATATTCAGTGTTCACCTGTGAGAATGGAGCTGGTAAACTGACTTGAGGAATGAGTTGGGAGAGATGTGTAGAATGATGGAAGGGCTGAAATATAATGCAATTTCCTCACCAAGTGACATGTTAAATTAAAGTCCTTTGATACAACTACTTAAAACTACTACTATCAGTAGTAGTAGTAGTAGTAGTAGTAGTAGTAGTAGTAGTAGTAAAAGCTAGGAGCTAGTGGCTCAACAACAACAACAAATAAATAGAAAAATAATCATAATTTTTTAACTATGTGAATACATTGTCAAACACCTACTAAGCACTAAAATTTGTAGCTAATGTATGATTTATGATATTCTTATCAAATTTTAAAAATCTTTTCATTTGAGTTGGTCATTGAAGCCCCTGGATTTTTTTGCTTAGACAACTGTTACATGGTTTAGGCATGCTGGCTCATACCTATGATCCCAAATATTGAGGAGAAGGAGGTCAGGAAGATTGTGGTTTGTGATCAACTCAGATCAAAAATTAGTGACCTAATCGGAACAAATGTACCTGCCATCCGATGTTGGGAGCCCCGGTGTGGGGTCAGGCTGATCCATGGATGTGCATTGCTGATGTAAGATAAGCACACAAGGAAATGAGCTGTTATGAAAAACAACTTGTACAATGATGGATAACACCACGCTTACAAACTTTGAGCTGCGTCAACAGTATTGTGAACTTCATGGTTTTATTGCTTCTTGTTATGTCTGAAACTTGCTTGTTGTTTTGTATGAAAGTAACCCATGGTGTTTCCTGTTTCTAAAATAGTATATAAGATTGGAACTAAAAATTACTGGGGCTGAAGTCTTAAGCTGCAGACCCCGACCCCATCTGTTTCTTGTCTTTTTCTTATCAATCTCACTCCCTAAATCAAGAATCCAGCCTCATTGGCAGCTGGCTCTGGCAATCCCAGATAGATGGGTTAAAAATAGGATTATCTAACTAGGCCCTGAATACTGAACAAAATCACAAATGCAGCTCAAATGGTGGGGTGTCTATATAGTAAGTTTGAGGCCCCATGTTTGACGCTAAGTACTTCCATAAGATATAAAATAGGAGACAACTCGATGAAAGGTTTGCTTGTGGGCAGGAAGACAGCTGTGTCCATCTTGCAGGAATGTTCTACCCAGTCATGAGCTCCTCTATTTCACAGAGCTTCTCTGTGGATGCTGGCAGTTACTGAACACACACACACACACACACACACACACACACACACACACACACAGAGTACCCCTCCACTTTCAATATTTCTGTGCATACAGGAAGGAAGGGACTCGGGCAACAGAGCAGCTGCTGTGAACCTCCGACCCCAAATTATCATTGGAAGCCCTTCCTACAACTCCCAAGTACATTAAATTAAAATAGGTTAGTGGTTAGCATGCCTGTCTGTCCCAGTTAAATCTAGGGTCATATTAGGACTTTTTCTTTTTTTATTTCTTTTTTGGTCAGTCATGGAGCTTGAAGTCTGGACCGGGGCTCTGTCTCTGAGCTTTTCAGCTGAAGGTCACTGCTCTATCACTTTGAGCCACAGGGCCACCTCTCTACCAGGATGTTTGAAATGGGGTTTTTAAGTGTACATTTGTATTTGTTATTAGAGAGGCTTGAATTTCTTTCTTCCCACACCCCTCCTAGGATGGTCCCTACTCTACAGCCAGGAAGCAGAAGAAGGTTCCTGGGAAATGTTCCTTTCAACTCTGACCTGACTTTTTTTGTGTGTTGTTTTATTTCGAACACTCTCTTACTCTAGCGATTCAAGGAATCATTCTGTTTTGCACTTGAAAAAGGCTTATGTGAAGTGGCCTACAAGTGAAATCTCTTACCTTGATCTTGGCAAAATTAACCTAAAGTCTAAGTGGCTAATGGAATCCCTGCACTCTTATGTATGGATTGAATTGGAAAGCAGAACCCTGACCTTCCCATCCCAGCCTTTCCTTTGAGGGTTATCAGTGACTCCTTTCAATCAATCCATGCCCTCATCACAGCTGGAGGGAGGCAAGTCCTGAAGGAGCAGAAGGCCTGATTTCATCACTGACTAGAGAAATTGTAATTGAATTCTTCAGAAATTTTATACCAGTGAATCAGCAAAGCACTGAAAAATAATAATTGAGTGTGCTCAATTTTTGTCACAGCCAGTGATTGCATGTGGGATAACAGCACGTTTTGGGTTTAGGTAATGGAATCTTAAAGGCTACCTCCCTATGTCATAAAGCTTTGGTCATCTCAAACTCTGAGCTTCCTTTCAATCATATCTAAACATTCAGGGATGTAATAGATGACATCCCACATACAGCCATAACGAAAGTGGGGGATATTCAGCAATAGTAAATACTGATGAGAAACACAGTCCACAGAAAAGAGAATATCCTAAATAAATGTGTGGTGTGACAAGATTTGGACTGGATATAAGAGCCTCTCCTTCTCCTTTTCTGTCAGCCCCTTAACACTTACACTGTCAGGAGTGAACTTGTGCAGAATATAGGGTGTGACTTTCTGACTTGCCAGTCTACCTTGGACTGGGGGATTTGTAAGCTCACTGGCCGTAGATGATCCCAACTCTTCCTTCATCTTCTATGAAGAGCTAGCCCTGAGAAGCTTTTTCAATGAAGCTAACACGAAATAGAATTTAAGTAATTCTGCTCTTTATATTCATATATTTTATTGTAATTAATAGAAGGGTTACATTATATTCGCCAGATAGAAGGTGCATTAATTCACATACATTGATACCCTTTTTCATGTCTTGGTCCCCATTTCCCTCCCCCCACCCCCAACCTTCATCTTGTTTTCCCTCCTTCACTATCCAATTTCAAATAACCAAATACAAATAGATCCAATATATCAGATAACAAAGTGGGATACTGTAACAATATGAGCTAACCAAGGGACAGCAAAAGAGATGTGAGATATCATAGTACATTAAGGACAACAATCACTCATTATATGGCTTTTATTTCTATATCCTTGAGGTCCTTTCATTTAGCGTCATACTATATGGCCTTATGTATCTAGGTTTTGCTCTATTGCAAATCTCTACTATGAGAGCCCAAGGTTTCTACAGATTATGACAAATGAGGGAAACCATTGAACATACGTTCCTTTGAGTCTGGCGTAGTTCACTTAATAGGATTTTTTTCTAAGTATTTGCATTTCCTAACAAATGGGGCGATGTCATTCTTTCTGACAGCAGCCTAGAATTCCATTGTGTACAAATACAACATCTTCTTAATCCACTCATCAACTGAGGGACATCTGGATTGGTTCCATATCTTTGCTATGGTAAATAGTGCTACAATGAACATCACTCTGATAGTGGATTTAGTATGTCCTTGTTTCTGGATGGTTGGGTAAATGCCTAGTAGTGGAATTGCTGGGTCATAGGGGAGCTCTATGTTTAGTCTTTTGAGGAACTGCCATACTGCTTTCCATAGTGGTTGAACGAGTTTGCACTCCCACCAACAGTGTACTAGTGATCCCTCCTGGCCACATCCCCTCCAGCATCTGTTGTTATTAGTTTTCCTGATCCTGGCCATTCTAACTGGAGTGAGGTGGAATCTTAGAGTTGTTTTGATTTGCATTTCTTTTATGACCACAGATGTCGAGCATTTCTTCATGTCTCTATAGGCCATTGTTATTTATTCTTTAGAGAAGACTCTAAATCTTTGTCCCATCTTTTAATGGGATGGTTGTTTCTTTGGAGATTAGTTTTGGAGTGATTCAATTTTTTGAGCTGTTGATATATTTTAGATATGAGGCCTTTGTCCGTTGTATGGTTGGTGAAGATCTTCTCCCATTCTGTAGGTTTCCTAATTAATTTACTAGCTATGTCCTTTGCCATACAAAAGCCCTGAAGTTTAGTGCAGTCCCACTTATCCAGGCTTTCTCTGACTTGTTATGGTTCTTGGTCCTTATTAAGAAAGTTTCAACCTGTGCTAACGAGGCCTAGTGTATTTCCTATTCTTTCTTGTAAAGTTTTCAGTTTGTCGGCTTTTACATGGAGGTCATAGATCCATTTGGAGTTAATTCTAGTGCAAGGTGACAAAGAAGGATCCAACTTTAGTTTTCTGCATGTGCTTAAACAGTTCTGTCAGCACAACTTGTTGAAGAGGCTGTCTTTCTTCCATTCTAATTTTTTTGGCTCCCTTGTCAAAGATTCGGTGGCCATAGGTCTGTGGTTTAATATCTGGGTCTTCAGTTCTATTCCATTGGTCTTCAGGCCTGTTCTTGTGCCAGTACCAGGCTGTTTTGATAATTATGGCTCTGTAATAGAGTCTGAAATTTGGTATTGAAATTCCTTCTGCATTGTTCTTTCTGCTAAGAAGTGTTTTTGGTATTCCATATGAAATTTTGGATTGCCTCTTCTATTTCTTTAAAGAATGACATTGGGATATTGACGGGTATTGCGTTGAATTTGTAGATAGCCATTGGCAAGATTGTCAATTTCGCAAGGT
The DNA here is from genome assembly GCF_031878675.1 of Megascapheus bottae. NCBI lineage: Eukaryota > Metazoa > Chordata > Mammalia > Rodentia > Geomyidae > Megascapheus > Megascapheus bottae. The sequence continues at coordinate 50,015,855 of NC_143524.1, forward strand.
TGATTCTTCCAATCCAGGAGCATGGGAGGTTTTTCCATTCCCTCAGTTCTGCTTTAATTTCCTTTTTCAAGGTTTTAAAGTTTTTGTCAAAAAGGTCCTTTACATTCTTAGTTAAGATAATTCCTAGGTACTTTATTTTCTGTGAGGCTATTGCAAAAGGAGTTGCTTTCCTGATTTTTGCCTCATTCCTCTCTCTGTTGGCATAGAGGAAGGCAGATGATTTTGGGGGTTTGATTGTATACCTTGCTACCTTTCCAAAGTTTTGAATCAGCTCAAGGAGTTTGGGAGTGTAGTCTATAGGATTCTTCAAATACAGAATCTTGTCATCTATAAAGAGGGAAAGTTTTACTTCCTTTTTCCATATTTGGATCCCCTTTAATGCTTGTTTCTTGCTTTATTGCTCTGGCTAGGAATTCTAATACTATGTTAAACAGGGGTGGAGAGAGTGGGCATCCTTGTCTGGTTCCTGATTTTAGAAGGAAAGGCTTTAGCTTTTTGCCATTAAGTATAATACTAGCTGTGTGTTTGTGATACACAGCCTTTATTATACTGAGGAATGTTCCATGGATTCTTAGTTTCTCCAAAGCTTTTAACATAAAGGTGTGTTGGATATTGTCAAACGCCTTTTCTGCATCTATTGACACAATGATGTGATTTTTGTTCTTGCTCCTGTTGATGTGTTGAATTATATTAATTGATTTGTGTATGTTGAACCAGCTTTGCTTCCCTGTGATGAGTCCTGTTTGATCATAGTGTATAATTTTTTTGATGAGTTGTTGTAGACGGTTGGCCAGTATTTTGTTGAGAAGCTTTGCATTGATGTTCATCAAAGAAATAGGTCTATAGTTCTCTTTCCTTGCTGAATCTCTCTCTGGTTTGGGGATGAGGGTTATACTGGCTTCATAGAATGAGTTTGGTAAAGAACCTTCATTTTCAATTTTGTTGAAGAGCTTGAGGAGTATTGGTGTGAGCTCTGCTTTGAAGACCTAATAGAATTCAGCTGTGAATCCATCTGGCCCTGGGCTTTTCTTAGGTGGAAGGTCTCTTATTGCCATTTCTATTTCAGTGCTTGAAATAGGCCTGTTTAGTTGGGTCAGTTCTTCTTGGTTCAGTGTGGGTATATTAATATTGGCTAGGAATTCATCCGTTTCTTCTAGATTCTCAAATTTGTTGGCATAAAGGTTTGAGAAATATTCCCTCATGATGCTCTGGATCAGGGTAATTTCTGTCATGATATTACCATTTTCGTCTGTGATTTCGTTTATTTCGGTATGCTCCCTTCTTTTTGGGGGGAAGTTTTGCTAAGGGTCTGTCAATTTTGTTAATTTTTTTCAAAGAACCAACTCATTGTTTTGTTGATTCTTTCTATAGTTTTTTTGGTCTCCAATTCATCTAATTCTGCTTTGATTTTAATAATTTGCTTCCTTCTACTGGGATTAGGGTTGGTTTGTTGCTTTTTTTCCAGGAGCTTAAGGTGACACATTAAATTGTTGGTTTAAATTTTTCAAATTTGTTATTGAAGGCACTCAGAGCTACAAATTTTCCTTTGAATACTGTGTTTGCCATGTCCCAAAGGAGCTGGTATTTTGTGTGCTCCGTTTTGTTGAATTTCATAAACTGTTAGATTTCTGTTCTGATCTCCTCGATGACCCACTGGTCATTCAACAATGTGTTGTTCAGTCTCCATGTGTTACAGAGTTTTCGTTGGTGGAGATTGGTGTTCAGTTCCAATTTGATGCCCTTGTGGTCTGAGAAAATGCAGGGATTTATTTCAGTGTTTCTGAATCTGCACAGGTTTGTTTTATGGGATAAAATGTGGTCTATTTTGGAAAATATTCTATGTGCTGCTGAAAACAAAAACGTATATTGTGATGTTGTTGGGTGAAATAATCTGGAGATGTCTGTTAGATCTAGTTGGTCTATTAGTTGTTCAATTCTGAGGTTTCTCTGTTGAGTTTTTGCCGGGTTGATCTGTCCATAGGTGAAGTCTATTTTGTCTGGTATGAGGATGGCAACTCCAGCTTGTTTATGGGGGCTGTTAGCTTGATAAAATTTCTTCCAACCTCTCACTTTCAAAATATGTTTCGTTTTGGGGGTATGATGTGTCTCTTGAAGACAGCAGAAGCAGGGATCTTGCTTTTTGATCCAACTAGATACTCTATGTCGCTTAATTGGAGGGTTAAGTCCAAAGATATTAAGAGTCAGGATCGGGAAATATTTATTAGTTCCTTCCATTTTTAAAAGCTTTCATTAGTGCCTGTGTCTTGACAGTTCTTGTGGTACTTAGATGGTATGAGTTTTAGGTTCCATTTCTTTCTCTGTATTACATTTGTGTTGGTTTTCTATGTGTAGAACATCTTTGAGAATTTTCTGTAACATTGTGTTTGGTTGCTACATAATGTTGAAGCTTTTCCCTGGAATGGAATGTTTTTATTGTTCCCTCAGTTATGAATGAGAGCTTAGCTGGGTACAGTATTCTTGGTTGGTAGTTATTGACTTCAGGGCATGACATATATCCTTCCAACCTCTTCTTGCTTGCATGGTCTCTGCTGAGAAATCTGGGGTTATTCTGATTGATTTGCCTTTGTTGGTGAGTGTTCTCTTCTCCCTGGCTGCTTTTAGGATCCTATCTTTGGTCTCTATTGATCCAGTTCAGATTATAATGTGGCGGTGGGATGTTCTTTTTTGTTCAGGTCTGTTTGGGGTTCTAAAAGCTTCTGGATATTTGGGAAGTTCTCTGACATGATTCCCTAAAGTATATTTTCCATACCATTGACCTCTTTCTCCAGACCCTCCTCAATGCCAATTAGCCTTCCTGATTGTATCTTGGACCTCCTGAAGCATTTTCTCATATTTCCTAGTTTTGAATTGACTCATTTTCTGTTCTTTCTCTATAACAACTAAATTATCTTCAACCTTGGAAATTCTCTCTTCTGCATTGTCTAACCTGCTATCAAACCTTTCTACTTTATTCTTCACCCCCCTTGCTTTTATTTGCTCATGTTTGATGGCTTGCATCTCTTGTTTTAGATCATTTATGGATTTCTTTAATTCCTTGATTTCCATTTGAGTGTTTAGCTCAACAGCTTTATTCTCTTTGGACATTTTTGGAGTTCAGTCACCTTTTTGCTTGTGGATTCTATGAATTCGTCATTTTTCTTTGAAAAACCTTTATTATAGCCTCCTTTATGGCTTCCCCTTTTTCACATATCACCTTGTTTATGGTTTCCTCTTGTTTAGCTGTGGCTTCCTCCCTTATCTCGTTCTTTATGTTTTCCTATTTTTCATTAATGATGTTTATCAATTGCATTTGTATAGCATGTGGAAGGCTCTCCTGTAGATTTGCTACTGACTGCTCCATTGCCTGTTTATGTTGGATGGGAGATGCTATTCCTTGATTTGACCATTTTCTTGATTCTCTTGTTCTGCCCATTTGAAAATGGGAGCAAGATTAATACTAAATGAGATTATAATTTTTCAGCTATAACCAGCCTAGACCTTTTTAGTTGGCTGACAATAGATGTTCACACTTTTAGATTGGTAATATCACTCTCTCTTTCTTTTTGTGGACTTACATACAAATCTAATACAAACACAGATTACTAATTTATGACCAAGACAATAAGCCCCTCAATCCAATGTCTATTGTATTTAAGTCCCTCTGGACCTAGAGTATAATTGAACACCTAGATACACAGCATTGCTCAACAACCTTCAAATGTAAATCCCTGCATTTTAAGAGTTGAAGGATGAACAGAGGACAAGAGATAGAAAAGTAATATGAAAGACAACAAGTGAGGTAGGAAAAGAATAATGCAGGAGTGTAAGATTATTATAGTATTGAAGAAAAGGTAGAGTGTAAGGATAACTGACCTAAGGTGATAGACAGGTAGAATATTTGAGTAGAAAGTTTAGAAGAACTTAGATAAAACTTATGAAAATAAGAAGAGTAATAAGAAGACTATATAGAGAAAAGAGGGAGGTAGATATAGGAGATTTTAATGATACAAATTTTAAAAAGAAAAAAGAAACAAAACAACAACAAAATAAAATAAAACAAAACACACCCAAAAAAAATGTGGGGGGAGATCCCTCACTATTGTGAGTTCTTACACAAGAGATACTAGGGTTTAAAACCAGGAGATTAAAAAGCTGGTGACTATATCAATATAGATATCATTTTTATTCAGACTGTATCCAGAGCTGTCACTGTGTTTCTAGGAACGAGCACAGTGACAGAAGGAATATGGGAAAAAGAGGAGAAAAAAAAAGAGACAAAAAAAAGAATCATAACATTAGAGAAAAACGTGTAGGTAAAATGGCAAAGAGAAAATAAGAACACCTAAAAATGCAAATGAAAAGGGGCAGAAGAACAAAAACAAAAAAGGGTATTCTTCAGGGGTTTTTTTGGGGGGGAGCAGGATAGGAAATTTATGTCTCCACTAAATTTGGGATCCAAACACTTCACAAAGTCTTTTTCTCTTGTGATTTGGCTTTTTGGTTTTTCGGATCAGATTGCTTGAGTGGTAAAACAAAGCTGAAAGATCCACGGGAGACTTTTCTTACCAGTTCTGTGGCTGGCACAGGGGACAGACTTCAGCAGGGCTGGGGCCGGATTTCCAGCTAAGGGATCTCTGGGAAATCTTTTGACTATTAGAATGATGTCATTGCCAGCATCACCTCTCAGGCTCCAATTGCTTTGACGGGGTCTTTGCCAGCAGTCAAGATGGCGCTGCTCTCAGCTTGTGGGGAAGGGGCTCCCTCCCAATGCCTTTCCGCAAGCAGAAGTGAAAACTTCTCCTCGGAGGTACTCACAAATTGATGGATTCTCCGGTTCCGTGAAGCTGGCAGGTCCGTGCGAGGCCGGGTATCAGCACTGGTCTCACACAGGCTCTGTGAGGCTCTGTCTGCAGCTGGTGGGTCTGTGCTGCCCTGAAGTGCTATCTGCTCAGCGGCTGGCGGGGCTCCACGCTGTCTTCTCACGCTGGTATTCTGCCTTTTTCCTCTCTGACTGAGATCTCTGTGGCGCTAAAGCTTATTTAGGATCAATTTTTGGTAAAGAACTATCCCCTACCCTGCCAGAACTTGTATCTTGACGGGAGCTCAGAACAACTCACACTGAACCGCCGTCATTTTCCGCCAATCTCATTCTGCTCTTTTTTTTTTTTTTTTTTGGCAGACCTGGGTTTGAACTCAGAGCCTGAGCACTCTCCTTGAGCTCTACCATTTGGGCCTCAGCACCACTTCATGCTTTTTTCTATGTATGTGGTACTAAAGAATTGACCTTGGGTCTTTGTGCATGCTAGGCAAACACTCTACCACTAGGCCAAACTTACGGACTTCGTTTGTTTTTTGTTTTTTGTTTAATAACAGAATAATGAAAGCATTAAGAAGTATCTGGAATCCTCAAATGATTTTTTTACACCAATATGGTGGCAAATATTGCTTTTGTTTGGTGCAAGAGCACTTTGTTCTGTTTTAGAAAGCCTTCTCCTGTGTAGCACAGTTTTCTTCACTACATCACCCATTTCCTCTCATTGTATCACATCGTTATTAAGAAAAGGAGAAATCAGGCTAATATGATTGAGTTTTAGGAAGAGCCACTAATATGAGCTAATATGAGATTGATTCTTCTCTTTTTATCATTATAGAGAAAACCTTTATAAATCAATTTCAGTTCTCATAGATGACTTCCGTTAGGTAAAGTACGTTCTAAGAATCTTGAAGTCAATTGAATACTTGAGTATATTCCTTTTAAAAATCTTATCGTCATAACTATACCAAGGAATTTTAATATTATTTATCCAAACACATATATAATACTGGCCAGTTTTTCACAGTCTCCATTATTTTTTCTATATTAGAATAACTTTCAGCAAGGCATGTGAATCAGATATCTGACAAGAGCTGATTAACAAGGAGAAATTTTGTTCGTGTGTGTGTGTGTGTGTGTGTGTGTATGTGTGTGCATGTGTTTTGGATTTAGATTATTTCACGGTGAATAGAGGTTAGGAAGTTTCATTAGCTGGTATGAAAATAATTCGTCATTAATCTTAAAGTATTTATGCAATTCAAGGAGTATGATCTCCAGTGTGCTAGCAGTGGATATAATTCATTATAAATCCCAGTTAACGAACTCTGAGCTGACAAATGATAAACATGACCTCAGAAATGTTGGCACTCTCTTTGAAATTATAATAAAGTTAATATTATTAGAACACTGATAAATTCTCTAAGTGAAAGCTTGTTTTTTTATATGATTTTTCTTATAGGATTCAATCCTAATGTAGTATTTAAGTTCATGAGTGTCAATTGGGACAATTCAGTGTCTTTAAGTTGCCATCAAGTTTCTCTACTGAAAAGTGATAGTAATCTTGAAATGGCTATAAAACATAACACGGAAAACATACCTGAATTGCTAAGTCATATATCCTAAGAACCGGTTATGATTATCATTAGTAGTATTATGCTAGTTGTTTAAATGGATACCACCAGTCAAACTAATCTCTTCATGCTGTGTGATTTTGTTTTATGTTTCCAGATGTTCTTGAAAGCCTCAAAGCTATCATTTAAAAATATATTGCTTTTTTGGGTGGTCTCTGCATATGTTAGCATATCCTCCAATTATTTGTGAGAATTCCCCAATCTGGAATATTATCTTCTTGAGTAGACTGAAATATTCCTCAAAAATATTTGTTGCCCTCCTCCAGATTTGTTGGCATTGATCCAGACTCACATAGATTCATGCTTTAACAGGTGTAGAATGGTCATGCCATTTGTGTGACCAACAAAATGTGGAGGCAGCATGTGGCATCTCTAGAAAATGCTCATGGTTTTCACTAGCTCTTTCTCTCACTGCCACCAAACTAGAAGTGTGCTGGGTAGAGGTAGCATTGTCATCTTGGATCTCAAAGATAGCATGATACAGAATAGAGTAACCTGAAAATGTGGGCCATAGAAGAAACAATGAACTTGAAAGACTCAAGTATTTTAGACCTGAGGTTATTTATTATCACAGAATAACTTAAAGTGAACTCTGTAACATAGAATAATTGAGTAACTAGAGAACTGTATACATTCCATTCTTCTTAAAACTTTTGGCCCTTATCTGTGTTACTAGTGTCCAAATCTGTAGCTGGAGATAACGCAGGCCTCGATTATTCCCCCAGTTTCCCAAATCTCATTGCCTGATATTTCCAGACTCTCCCTGTGGCATCCAGCTGTTTCAGGGGGCTTTTGGTTCTCAGAAAGCTTCTTGCTACCAACTGCAGGCAGTGTGCATCTCTTACCCTGCCACTCCTGAAGGATCCCTGTCATCCTACAAAATCCAGTTCAAGTCATAGGTTCTGAAAAGAAAAGGCTGAATCCGCTGATCTGAAGATATAAAATTATCCCTCCCCCCTGAAGCATTCTCCTATGTGAGAATATTTAGACTAAGACAACACAAGTGTAGTTTTTTAACTTCTTGATTTAGGTTTACACATACTACTCTGTTTGTGCTAGTGCTAGTCATAATGGAGACAATCAATAAATATAGATTTATACATTCTTCTTTTATTTCAGAGGGAGAGTTATTAAAATACACGCTACATGATTGAATAGAAGGGATCATACTTTGTGGCCTGGGGTATCTTAATTTCTCCCTCTGGAATAGTTGATTTTATGTCTGAAAGTACTTTGGAATCACCAAGTCAAGCATTTAAAATAGAAGGTATTAATCATCTCTTCCATGATTTATAAACATATTTTATTACCTCTCCCTAAATCCCATTGTGCTAGTATTAATGGGAGTTTTATTGGCAGAAATCTTTAAAAGAGAGTTGTCTTATTGGAAAATCAAATCAATGTATCAGAAAGCAGTTATAATTTTCAAACCCTTACTATTCTATTTAGTTCAGCTCAGTGATATATTCTCGAACTTATGACACTTCCTGATCCCTGTACTTATAAAAACAACTAGGTAAAGAGACACGAGTTAAATAACTAGAGGAGAAATAAAAACAGCAACTCAAAGCCATGCAAATACACTATTTTTCAGAGAGCTTTGGGAATTCTACCTTGACATAAAAGGACCAAACCACACCCTTGAAATTTGGGGACCATACCGCATATTTTAGAAATGCAAATAGACTAAGATACAATTTGCTCTGTCTTTTTAATCAATCGAATAGACAAAAAGCTAGGCATGAGAGATTAAGGGAATTACAAGGATCTAGAATCTCTACGCTCGGTAATCTGCACTACAGTGGTGAGTGCCTCGTAGAGTAAGAAAAAGTATTTTACTCAGTATTAAATAAATGATAAAAAAAAGAACAACTGGTAAGTGGGGAGGGAGGGAGGTAGGTAAGGAAGAAGGAAGGGAGGGAGGGAAAGAGAATGAGAGGATATCCCCTCAAGTTATTCTACTTATAGCTGCAGTAGGAAATTGGACAGAAGTAAATGAGGTTAAGCTAGGGAGAAAAGTGACACTGAATTGGACCTTACATGTGAAGGATGACTATCATTATGTGACATGACAGAAGACCAACATGATCAAAAACATGGGATTAAAATGTCTATAAAATTCCTTGGGATGAATGATGACCTAGGTCCAAATCAAACAGTAGGATAGTAGACTATACAATTATAAGACAGTAGAGGTGCTCACTTGCTGTTGTCATCTAAATCAGTTTATGCAATACTTTTGAACAAAACATCACCAGAATAGATGAAACTCGAACATGAACTGGAAAGAACAAACTCAAACTTTTGAAAAGAAAAAGTGAAAAAGCAATACTCTAACATTCTGTAAAACCTGAAATCATCTGCATATACAAATTAGCTACCATTGCAAGAGAAATGTTTGTATCTCAGACTTCATGGCATTTTACACGCAGTGAGACCAAAGGACAGTGATGTTATGGGAGGAACACAAAGACACAATGCCCATGTGCCTCTATCACATAAAATAATATTTATCAAAATGTATTGCAGGAAATAAAATTTAAAAAATTATATTGTTATAGCTTTCTATGCTCGTAAAGTTTCTTGAATGAGTATGTGTTTTGAATCACATATATAGAAAATACATACTGCTTAAAAATGAGTCTACAACATTCTATAGAGAGTATCACAGGATTTGTTTTGATTACAATGCATAAAGGCAGGCTACTCTGAAAACTTAAATATCTCCTTAGGAAATAAATGAATCTTCATGAAAAAACTGTCTTGTGGAACCTTGTGACTTATGTTGATCCACTGTTGAAGTACGTGTGATTTCATAGTAGGGATTGCCTTAACTCTTTCCACAATGGAGAATTTGACTTTTATATGGGATTAAAGCACCCCACAACTAACATTTATATATTACAGTGTGCCAAAAGAAATGAATCCTTCATGTGACTGATGTATGCGCTGAACATCACCTTGATAATCACAATAAAAGATTCATTAAAAAAACACTGAAAACTTAAGAGGAAATGCCAACCCTTCATTTTTAGACTTGTTTCTTCTTTTGAATACTGACTGTCCAGGATCAGTTGACTTGTGTCTTTCAGAATTTTTTATTTTGAATAGACCAAGATTGGCTTGCTGGATCCAGGGAAGTTATCAAAACACTGAAGAATTCCAGGCCTGGGTAGCCGAGACAGCCATGGATACAGGTTATGTAAACATAAATCAGACCAGCTATATTTTTAAGAGCACAGTTTGTTAACTCATGGAAGTGCACAATGTATGCGACTCATATTTATACCCACAACTTCATCCTTCTCCTTCTCCACTGCTCTCTAACTTTCCTGCACCCAAATCACAGTCATGTAGGAAGGAACACCTGCTATGTCTTGAACAGCCTACTATTTCCTACTAATAGTCAAAGCTATTGTTTACCTTCAAAACCCAATCTCCTCATCTTCCATAGTAACATGATTTTCCTGAATCATTCTTGACTCTAGTAATCTGGGTGGCATCTTTGTCAGCATCTGCATGTCAGGGAGTGGGGGAAATGAAATGGAACAGAGTCAAAAGTGACTTGCCATAGTTGTCTTTTAGATGGACATAGGCATGCTCTTTTGATTCTTTTATCTTCTCCTGTTTTTGGTAAAGTTTCTACCTATATAGACAATTTGAATAATAAGAGTCATGAATACAAATAACAATTGTTATTTAGAAAATAGTTTTTGGAATGGACATAGCACATCACATCTGCCAGTCCAATTCATCAGGAAGTGGAGATTGGGCCAGCTCAGACAAAAGTCATGGAGACCTATCTGAACAAATAAACAAGTATTGCAGTGCAAGTTTGTAATGCTGGCTTATAGGACGACTGCAGTACAAACCAAATAAAACAGAAAGACCCTAAATTAAAACAAATAAACAAACAACTACCTCAAGCCAAAACTTTTGAGACTCTATCAGAAAAAATACCTAAAATTGTTAAGGCTAAATGTTACAACTCTGGTGGTAGAGTACTTGACTTTACATGAGCTTAAGAGTGAGGCCTTTTAAGTTCAAACTCTAGTACAAAAAAAGGAAGAAAAGAAGGAATGAAGAAGATAGGAAAAAATAAGGAAGAAAATTTTAAAGACTCTACCAACCCTACAACTTTAGATGAGATAGAAATATATCTCTCTTGAGTGAAGTATTATTGATGTCTTTCTGATTCTTAAAGCCAAACATGATTATACGTGATGCAATGCTGAACACTTTACAGCTGCTAATGTTTCTGTGTAGAATTCTAAAATGCTATCTCCACATTTTTTGTTGTTGTTGCTGTTTTGTTTTGTTTTGTTTTGCTTGATTTTTTGTGGGTTATGGGGCTTGAACTCTGGGCCTGGATATTGTCCCTGAGTTTTCAGCTACTACCCTAACCCATGAGCCACAGCCCCACTTCCCATTTGTTGAGGTTAATTGATGATAAGAGTCTTAGCTTCTTTTGTGCCTGGGCTTACTTTGGACTGTGATCCTCATATCTCAGTCTCCTGAGTAGCTAGGATCACAGGCATGACACACCTCACCTGGATTCCATTTATATTCTCAATCAGAGTGTTTAAAATAAAGATGAAGTATAGATATTGCTTCCTCCAGTATTTCTTCCCTGATTCATCTAGACCATAGAAGTCTTGACGAGCACATCTCTCGTATCAAGACAATCTTCACCTTGTTTTTTGAAAAATTACCTTATGAAGTTGATCTCATCTGTGGTTGAAGCTGGAAGCTAGGTATTGTGTCTTGTAAACAGACAAAAGGGAAAAACACACACCTGAGAATACCCTTTATTATTCGCCAACACATGTCACCACCACCCCCAGCCTTTTTTTCTCCCATCTCTGTCTTCTCCCACCCACAGATTGCAGTTGCTTCAACCCTGAGTAACAGCAGCATTTGCAGTGCTTACATTATATCACCACACACTTTTCCAATGTTTGCTGTGAATGCATATTGATTTTTCTAACCAGAAATCTCACCTTCACCTATGTGACTGCAAAGAAAAGTAGAAGAGGGGAAGTAGAAAATCCATTCCCACCTAAATCTTCATTACTTTCTGCTGTTCTCTTTTCAAGATGAGTCACTTACAGTAGTTTCTCAGATTTTTTTCTTTAATTTTAGGGTTGCTTATGAAAAATTAACCTGGTTACATAAAAGAAATTATATTGCTGCTCTTTCAAACCTCAAAAAATACGAATCACCTGAAACTAGAAAAAGTCATTTTGATTTAAACTTTTGATTAGTTCATTGGTGGGCTCTTTTTGTGCTAGAATATTACTACTACAAATTTTCCTAAAATATCAATACAAAAATGTAATTAGATCTTCTTCCAAGGACTTATTTCCTCCAATCTACAGAATATAAATGGCTTTCAAAGATCCTCTTTACATTCCCAAACAATCCGTATTGCCTAGGTCTTGTCTGTGGTACATGCAGGCTTGGCTGTGTTATCACAAATTCAGACCTCTTCAGTTTCAGATTCAAATGGCTTCATTGATGGTGGCTTTAGCCAATTGAAAAGGGATTTTTAATGTATACTTGCAGTGGTTCAGAGGGTTTTAGAATTTAAACTCCACTTTTTTGAGTTGGTCTTTAAATGATCCAAGGATGTACAAAAATAACAGAAGTCTGCCTTGATTATAACATAATTCAAACTGAACCTCCAGGCAGTGGAATCAGTTAGAATTAACTCCTGATAGAACAGGAGTTCTATCATAAGCATTCTTCTAATCCTTACGTTTTGGGAACACCTTAAATTTCAAAGCACATTGTGGGGTGTGTGTGTGTGTGTGTGTGTGTGTGTGTGTGTGTGTGTGTGTGTGTGTGTGTCCATTTGTCTGTCTGTCTGTATATCTGGGTGTGTGCTGCTATTGGGTCTTAATCTGAGGACATGGGTGCAGTCTCTTCACTTTTCTGCTCAAAGCTGGCTTCTATATAGACAGCAACATCTTCTGGCAGCATACAAAGAAAGAGCATGCAAAAGTGACCCACATACAAGTACCACTAAGTACAAAGTGATGAAACTTAAACGTTCAGGACAAGTAAGGGAACTACTCCCACATCCCTTTTGTAGCTTCGGATCTAGGTCAGTTTGGCTCCTGGAAGTATGCTTGCAGAGAAGCAAACAGTTGGACTATGAAGAAGACTTTATCATAGTGAGCAGGTAGATAAAGGCACACTGTTCAGGCTTCCCAGTATATATATCAGCTCTACTAGTTTAATCATGTATTCATTTGTTTATTATTTAATTTGAATTCATTTATTAAATATCCCTTATAAAACCTATTTTGTTCAATAACTTGAGATCTGACAGTAAATGAAAATAATTGCATATTTTTAGTGACTGAGCTTGAAGTCTAATCAAGGCAGATAGACAGCACAGATAAGCACATTTCTGGTCATTTCTGTACTGGAGTACAGGAGATGGCGAAAGTATGGTATTATAATTTTGAGAAAAATGGATTTCCATGAGTGAATAGTAGAGGGAAGAAGTGAAAACAGTTATACCTCCACATTATGGTGAAATATACCAGCTCTGAGACCCTGAGAATATTACCTTGACTTCTTTTACTTTTCTATCTGATGAGAATAATAACAGTAAATTTGTAGAGCTGATGTGTTATTATAATATAGGTGATATAGAAATATTTAGTACATATACCATATAGGATTATACCATATATAGGATATAGAAATGGTATACATACACCTATTTGTATACTATAAATACATATAATATTCAGATAGATAGATGAATATCAATATCTATCTTCTATCTATCTATCACCTATCTACCATTTATAGAATAAGTTAGGCACAGAGAAAACTTGCATCTACTTGCTGTTAGTATGATCCTCACCCATTTCAGAGAATCTTAGAAAAACTCCCCTCCTTTATTTCCTTATTTCATGTTTGAAACTAATAAAACAACACACCACTGAGTGTACATGTTTGAACATGGTCTTGGCTGGCCCTTTTGAGTAGTAGATTGGCTTTGAATAGACGGTTGATACATAGTTGGGCTTGGAAGAGCTGTAAAGACTGGAAATAAGTTTCATCTTAGAAAGAAATGGTGTCTTCCTAATTACTTAATTAACAAATAAACTGGATTATAAATTGAATAATCACCAAATGACTGAAATCCCCAAATAAACTGGAAATGACCAGTTATCCTAAATCTAAAATTAAAATATTCTTGAATATTCTTGCTATTTGATTTTAATACATATGAATCTCTTTTTTTGTCAGTTGTGGGGCTTGAACTAAGGACACTGTGGCTTGAGCTCTTCAGCTCAAGGCTACCACCCTTCCACTTGAGCAACAGCACCACTTCTGGTTTTCTAGTGGTTAATTGGAGATAAGAGTCTCACATTCCTTAGTGCCCAGGCTAGCTTTGAACCAAACATCTAAGCCTCTGAGTAGCTAGGATTACAGGTATGAGCCACTATGACTGGCTTGAGTCTCCATTTTCAATGGGTTCATAAAAACTTGAGTTCAAACCCAGATGACTGAGATGGTTCAAATTTATTACAGAAATAGTTTAAATATAATGCTTAGTTCTTATGAAGGTATTATGGAAAATGTAAGGTTACAGTTTGCATACAATAAAGCAAAGCATGTACTCTATTAATACCATCAAATTTATACTCAACTGAGAAGATCAAATATTACAACAAATCAGAATTCTATAATTAATACATTATAACCTAAAAAAAAGAACACCTCAGGAGTCAGAAGATGGCGCCGAAACAATAGGGACCCAGCCTAGCTCTCTCCCACAAAAAGAATCAGGGAATCCCACAAGCCAACTACCTTAAGAAACCCACAAACACAAATTCAAAAGCAATGGAGAAGTACACAAACTGGAAAAGAAATCCAGATAAAGCTTCTATCCAACATTCTCAAAGAACATGAGGACCTCTCCCTCACTGCCGGCTCCAAGCCACAAAAGCCATTGTGGAGGGTGCCAGGCCCAGGAAGCCCCAACCTCCAGCAATGCCAGCAAACAGCGGAATCTACACATAGGAACCCACGCAGGCCGGGTGCGGACAGAACAGACAGCGGCAGAGACCAGAAGGAAGGCGAATGACCCTCCAACACTGCTGAGCAGCTCACAGCCAAACCCCATCAGTAAGTAGTGCAGCAGGTTCCCCAAAACCCATTCGGTAAGCAGAGCTGGTGGCAAGCTACAGAACTTAAACCCTGCCCAAGAAAGACTGTCAAGTGCAGGGGGCAAGGAATTCAGAATCCTGACCCTTCCCTCAACAGCCCCCTCACCCCCAGGACATAGACAGATGGGTGGGCGCTAAGACCCAGCATCCCACCAAAAGGGGCAGAGGTGTCCCTGCTCTCACCTGCCCAATAGCCTCCTCTCCCAGGCCACTGAAGTGGAGACTCAGGGCACTAACACTCTGCCTTCCATAGCAGGTGTGTGTGTGTGTGTGTGTGTGTGTGTGTGTGTGTGTGTGTGTGTGTGTGTGTGTGTGAGTCTGCCAGCCAGCATATGACTGACCCAGACCTAAGCAGGGTGCCTCCAGCAAGACAGCACCAAGGGGCCCTCCACCAATTCACAGAAAGACTCTCAGCCAAAGTGGCTGAAACACAGCAGAGAACTGAAGGACAGACCAGCAGGGGCCAAGCTTGCCATCTGAGAACCAGAAAGCACTGCTCCATCCTCAGAGCCCATGTCCTCGGGTGGGCCCAATCCCTGGGATCAAGGCAGGTGAACGAGCCAGGCTAGCTGAGACCAAAGTGTGCAGCACCATCCTACTGTCCACTGTGTGCCCACAGGTTGGGCTGAGAGCTAGCCGTGCAGCGGCACACAGCCTCTGGGAACGGGCAAACACCTGTAAAAGCTGCAAACTTTGACATAGTCAGTAGCAGAACTAATTTGGCTGAGAACCACATATATACCTAGATTCCTAGAACCACCTGTCCTAAACCAATTAAAGACTGCCATCTAACGACCACAGAGCGACCTATAACAACAATCTTCGATGCCTCAGAAAGCGCAATGACGAATTATGCATATATAAGTAATCAAAGTCCCACACAAAGCTCAAAAGGAAACAAGAGTGAAGGGATGAGAGAGATGTCACCATCCCAAGAAATGACACCTGAAGAGACATGAAACATGACACTATTCAAGGAGATGATTATGTACATGACTAAAGGGATTAAAACAGAGTTACAAAAACAATTCTAGGAATATAAGAGGGAATTACCAAGGAGCTCCTCAAATTCAAAAGAGAAATGTAAGAAAAATTAATACCCTCTCAGCAGATATGAGCAGCTCAGTGTACACAATTCAAGCAAAAATGGATTCATTAAGCAACAGATTGACTGAGATGGAGAAGGGGACATCAGGAATGGAAATAAAATGCAAGAGCTGAAACAGAGAATCATCAGTCTGTAAAAGCAGTCAGAGAACTCCAGGACCTGGCAGATGCAGCCAAGATATCTAATCTTTGTATAATAGTGATCAATGAAGGGGTGGAATTCCATGACGAAGGAATGCAACCCTTATTCACTAAAATCATAGCAGAGAACTTCCCCAAACTTAAAAGGGAAAATACTCTCATTATTGAAGTTTTCAGAACTCCAAACAGGCAAGATCCTAGAAGGAACTCATCTAGACACATCATTGTAAAAACACTAGAATACATGCACACTAAACCAGCATTACAAAATATTTTAAATGATCAAGAACAAAGTGCAGAACATCAAGAACCCCCATCAAGAAAACAATTACCTATAAATCACTAAACACAAAAGGGAAAAAAGAGAGAGAAAGAAACTCAGAAGTAAAAATAAATAATGACAATGGACACTGACCACTTCTCCATAATTTCCCTAAATGTGAACAGGCAGAACAATCCAATCAAAAGACACAGAGGAGCAAACTGGATTAAGAAACAAGACCCATCCATATTTTGCCTACAAGAGACCAACCTCAGTGCCAAAGACAGAAACAAATTCCAAGTGAAAGGATGGAGATGAATTTTCCACTCCAATGCACCGTGCAAAAAAGCAGGAGTAGCAATCTTTACCTCCAACAAAATTAACTTCTCAGTAAAATCAGTACATAAAGATAAAGATGGCCACTACATATTAATAAAGAGTACAATCCATACCCTCAATATTACAGTTATAAACATTACTCCCCCAACACGGGAGCACCAAAATTCATCAAGCTACTCCCAGGTCAACTCAACAAAAGTTAAGCAAAGACACCATCGACTTAAATGACACCATAGTCCAGCTGGGTTTAACAGATATACATAGAGTCTTCCATCCAATGGTGAAACTTTTACATTTTTCTCAGCAGCACATGGAACACACTCCAAAATAGATCATATAACAATACATAGAGAAAACATAAGCAGATACAAGAGGACTGATATAATACCATGCATTCTATCTGATCACAGTGGAGTCAGACTAGTTCTGAACAATGAAGTAAAAGTCAAAAAATATTCAAACACTTGGAAGCTGAACAATACACTTCTGAATAACTCCTGGGTTACAGATCAAATGAAAGAAGAAATTCAAAAATTTCTTGAATGTAATGACAATCAAAAGACATTACAAAGGAACTTATGGGACACAGCAAAGGCAGTTCTAAGGGGCAAATTTATCTCACTAGGAGCGCAAATTAAAAAGACAGAAGAAGAGCATGTAAATAACCTAAAAAAGAAATTGAAACACCGAGAGGAGCAAGAAAAAGTTAATTCTAAAACAACTAGTGGGACGAAATTAACAAAAATAAAGTCAGAAATATCAGAGATTGAAATAAGATCCACTATTCACAAAATTAATAAATCAAAAAGTTGATTCTTTGAAAAAGTGAACAAAATTGACAGACACCTGGCAAGATTAATCAAAAAAAGGAGAGGGGAGACATAAATAAACAAGATTAGAGACCCCACGTGAACAATCAAAACTGATATCCAAGAAATTCAGTCCATTATGAATAAGTACTATCAGGGACTATATTCACAGAAACAAGAAAAGCTAGTAGAAATGGATGATTTCTTAAATAAATATAGGCTACTCACACTGAACAATGAAGAGGTAAACAAATTGAAAAAAACAATTTCAAACAATGAAATTATGGAAGCAATTTGGGAAATGCCAACCAAAAAGAGCCCAGGTCCAGATGGTTTCATTGCAAAATTCTACAAGACAATTAAAGATGAAGCAATACCTATACTCTTGAAACTCTTCTGAGAAATAGAAGCAGAAGGAGCAATACCAAATTCATGTTATGAAGCTAATATTACTCTCATCCCCAAACCAGGGAAAGACCCAACAAAAAAAGAAAACTACAGACCTATCTCTCTAATGAACACAGAAGCAAAACTCCTCAATAAAATATTAGTCAACAGAATCCAGAAAAAATTTAAAAAATTACACACTACAATCAAGTATATTTCAGCCCACAGATGCAAGGGTGCTTTAACATTTGCCAATCAATCAATGTAATATATTACATCACTAGAGCTAAGGAGAAGAATCATATAATTTCTCTGGACCTGGAGAAGGCATTTGACAAAATACAACATCCATTCCTGACTGCAAAAGTCAGTAGCCTTCTAGTACACCAACAATACACAAACAGAAAGCAAAATCAAGAAAATGATCCCATTCGCCCACTAAAGAATAAAATATTAGGAATTAACTTAACCAAAAATGTAAAGGAATTATTTAATGAAAACTATAAAAGCCTAACCAAAGAAATTAAAGAGGACACGAGGAAATGGAAACACATACCGTGCTCATGGATAGGGAGAACTAAATAATGAAAATAGCTATACTGCCAAAATTGATATACAAATTCAATGTAATCCCCATCAAAATCCCAAAGACATTCTTGAATGAAATAGAAGATACAATGCAAAGGTTCTATGGAACAAGAAAAGACCTAGAATAGCCAAAACAATTCTAGACAAAAAGAGCAATGCAGATGGCATTACCATACCAGACTTCAAACTCTACTATAGAGCCATAATAACAAAAACAGCATGGTATTTGCACAAAAATAGACCCGAAGAACAATGAAACAGAATAGAAGATCCATAAATAGAACCACATACCTATAGTCAACTTGTATTTGACCAAGCAGCCAAAGATATACAGTGGAAAAAACACAGTCTATTGGTGTTGGCAAAACGGGGCAGCCACATATAGAAAACTAAAAATTGAGCCTAGCCTTTCACCATGCACAAGCATTAACTCAAAGTGGATCAAAGACCTCAATGTCAGACCAGAAACTGCGAAGCTGCTACATGATAGAGTAGGAGAGACACTGGAACTCATAGCTACAGGCAAAAGTTTCCTGAACAGAATTCCAGGGTCACAACAGATGGGAGAGAGTATTGATAAATGGGACTACCTAAAATTAAAAAAACGTTTCTTCACAGATAAAAGCATAGCCACAAAAGTAGAGAGACAGCCAACCAACTGGGAGAAGATATTTACCAATAATCAATCAGACAAATGCTTATTATTCAGTATCTACAGGGAACTCAGGAAAATAATCCCCTCCAAACCCAACAAACCATTCACTAAATGGGGAAGGAAACTAAAGAGAGACTTATCAGAAGAAGAGATTAAAATGGCAGAAAAGCACATGAGAAAACGTTCATCATCCATGGTCATAAAGGAAATGCAAATAAAAATAACCCTAAGATACCATCTTACCCCAAAAAGAATGGCTAAGATTTTGAACTCAGACAATGACAGTTGCTGGCAGGATTGTGGAGAAAAAGGAACACTACTGCACTGCTGGTGGGATTGTAAACTAGTTCAGCCACTCTGGAAAGCAGTGTGGAGGTTTCTTAAAGAACTGAAAATAGACCTTCCCTACAATCCCGCCATACCACTTCTGGGCATCTACCCTGAACACTGTAACCCAAGATATGATAAGGACACCTGCTCAGCTATGTTTATCTCTGCACTACTGACAATAACCAGGCAATGGAAACAATCCAGATGCCCTACTGCAGATGAATGGATACAGAAAATGTGATATATATATATATGTATATATATATACAATGAAATTCTATATAGATAACAGATAAGATAAAATAATGGCATTTGCAGGGAAATGTATGAATCTAGAATGAATCATGTTGAATGAGACGTCAAGACCAAAGGAACAAAAGACAAATGGTATCCTTAATATGTGGCTATTAGATTCAAACAGTACAAGAGCGAGGACTCAAAAGTTGCATACCCAATGCTATGGACATGGTATTGGAAATATAAACAAACTACATAGTCATAAAAACTTATGACTCTATAGACATAATGTTTTATTGAATAGGTTATTGTGTGTCTATTACATATAAACCCTCAGCCTAATTTTGATTTTGTTCTTAAATCTAACAGCCAGTGATTGCATATAGAGATTCCCTTCTTGAATACCTGTTTGTTAAACACATCATTTGAAATATGATGTAAAAAAAAAAAGAACCCCTCAATAGAATTAGGAAAATTAGGGCCGGGAGTTTGGCCTAGTGGTAGGGTGCTTGTCTAGCACCCTGCCCGAAGACCGGGGTTTGATTCCTCATTACCACATATTTAGTAAAAAGCCAGAAGTGATGCTGAGGCTCAAGTGGTAGAGCTCTAACCTTGAGAAAGTCCAAGGACTGTGCTCAGGCCCTGAGCTCATGCCCAAGACTGGCAAAAAAAAAGAAAAAAATAATAATTGGGACAATCAGAAAGATGAATTTGTCTTGAAAATATCACTTTGACCCATTTTTGGAATTATCACGGGAACTAGAAGCTAAATTAAAATGTAACTCAGGTCCCTTCTATACATAAAAAACAAGGAGATAATAGTGCATACGAGAAGGATTGTGTTGACTTCATAAAACATTTATTTTCATGATTAATTCTAATAGACAGGACATCAATGGGAGGATCAAATGATGTAGTGGGTAATACTCTTATAATCAGTGACTAAATTTCAATGAAGGATAATGACCATGACAACAACAATGATAAAGACAACAAAGATTCAGATTCTAGAATATTCTTGGGAAAGCCTGATTAGGCCAAGCTTGATATTGTATGGGAAGCATCTGAACATTCTTGTATATCCTTTTAAGGTTATTCATTATTTTTAAAAATTTATTTTATCTTTTATTGTCAGGATAATGTATGGAAGGGTTACAATTTCATTCCCCAGGTAGTAGGTACATTATTTCTCACACATTGATATCCCTTCTTTTGTTTTTGTCCCCATTTCCCTCCACCTACCCCTCCCAGTCATCCTGTTTCTCCCCTTCCCTTTCCTATTTCAAATAAGCAAATAAACATATATACAATATAATAGGTAACAAAGTCAGATACAGTAGGAATATGAGATTAACCAAAGGGCAAAAAAAGAGAAGAGAAATAACGTAGTACATTAAGAACAACAATCACACAAAGTAAAGCTCTTGTTTGGAATGGGCCAAGCTAGATACCTTATGGTAAGCACCTGCACTTTCTTGTACATCCTTTTAAGGTTATTTATTACTTTAAAAATCAATAAATTATTCAAGTCTTTCAACTAATAATGTATTCAATATATTTGTGATGCTAAAATTCATTCCTGGTGATAATATCCATATAATAAGTAAAAAGTTAGTTAGAAGGGTGGCTTACAAGACTGGAGCAAACCTCATCAAGTATAATTGAGATGGAGACTTCCTACTGGCATAAAGTGATACATGAATAAAACTAAAATATCCTGTGGGAATGCATATACAAAATTCATAAGGCTACCATTTATATTTGCTCTCTTGAGCAGCTAAACAGACAGATAATTTATAGTAAAATCCTGACCAGAGCTGTGCTTGGTGGTTATAGTTATAACCCAACATATCGGGAGGCTAAGATAGGAGAACCTGGACTTTGAATGTAACCTAGGTTTACAGCAAAACAAATAAACCAAACTCTGCCAAATTCTTGAAATAAAAACATAACATACAGACACAAATTTAGTAATATGTAAGAAACAATATGCTAAGTGCTTATATGTAGTTTAACCTTAGTATAAAACTTCATTATTCTGCACTCTCCTCATGCACCAAATACGATATTATTAGAAGTATACTTGGTATGTATACACAAGCTAATACTGAAAAATGAAAGTTTAAGAGTCAATATTAGTTACAGAATTGAACATGCTAACCAATAATTTGACCACCTGCACATCTCAATAACATGGGGTCATTAACTTCTATGGGAAACATATAATAGTGTTTTGTTTTAATTTTCAAAATCTTGCCCAAGGAGCATATAAGTGGATATATTAATGAATTTACAAAATATGAACCCAAACCTCCATCACTGATGCTTTCCACAAATGACTATTTCAATTGCCAAACTACAGCCAACAAATTCTATTTATTATCAGGACAGGACAAGCAAAATCTACCATTCATTCAGATATGATGACTGGATGATATTCAGTGCAATAATTAGCATGTTTTCTAGAAATTAATGGGTATACCAAGGGTATATATAATATTCTAGCTTAAGCCTTTAGAAGCATCATATACTCATCTAAAACAGAACCTCAACATTTTAAAACCAGAAAAAAATATCTTATTGCATGGAAATTGAACTTCAAACATTGAGAATATTGAGATTTGTGGAAAATTGTCTTCAAGTTTTCACACTATGTGTGTGAAAAGGAAATACCTTATTATCGTCAGTCATAGAAGTTATTTACACACATAAAATTATGAAACTTTACAAGAGACTTTGGAACAGGTAATACAAATCTGCAAATATAATTACTTAGTATTAATGAGGATAATTATTGATATTTTATACTTCAACTGACCAACTACAAAGCAAAGATGAATACTACCTGAATCACACAATTACAACAGTGCTACTGTCTTTTATGTATATGGAAAGTGGCTTTGGGATTTAAATGTAATTGTTCTCAGTTGGAAGTAAGTCACAAATTCTTTCAGGCAGGGAGTAACAGTCAAATATATAAATGCCTAGCTTTGTGCAGTCTCGAACTATAACTTCACCCAGTTCCTTCAAGGGAATGGTATGTTCGTTGTCGTTAGAAATGGAGTATTATTTTAATTTATTTACACAAAGAGAGCTAGGTGCGAATGGATGGTCATTACACTCACATCATCACAAAGGTTATTTCATAACAGAGATTTATTTTACACCATCAAAAACAGAGAATAGTCTAAATAAATTGAAATCGACCTATATTGGTTTCTCTCTTCTAAGAAGGGGAAATTATTTTTGCTGCCGTGGTGTAAGATCATGTTATTGCTCCTTTGTTTTGTTTAGCAGTCAGAGAAAGGAATGAAATGAACATATATTGAGTTTTCTGGATAGAAGCTGGGAACTATATATTACCATCAGTGTGGATGATATTTAATTGCATTTCTATAATAATCCAGAGATGGAGGAGTCATAATTCCTTTTTCCTCTACAATAAAATCAGAGCAGCATTTCACATTTATTAAGTGTCTCACGTGTGCAGGTCAGTGATATGAATCAATACACTGGATTCTTTATACATACAACTCCATCTAATTCTTGAAACTACCCCATATGCAAGGATTTATGCCAACAATGAATTAGCCCTAAATAAATAAAAATATCCCTAAATAAAATAAGATTGAATTCCTGACCAACATAACTAGCAAAATTCAAATGCTTTAGTTAGTGGGGAAGTGGCCTAGAGGGATCACTACTACACAATGTTGGTGCAAGTATAAACTTGTTCAACCACTCTGGAAAGCAGTATGGCAATCCCTCAAAAGACTAAACATAGAGCTCCCCTATGACCCAGCAATACCACTTGTGGGCATTTACCCAAATGTCCAGAAACAAGGATATACTAATGATGTTCGTTGCAGCACTATTTACCATAGCTGATGTATGGAACTGACCCAGATGCCCCTCAGAACATGATGTACATATACACAATGGAATTCTATGCTGCCATCAGAGAGAATGACATCACCCCATTACTAAGGAAATGGCATGACTTGGAAAAAATTATATTAAGTTAGCCAGACCCAAAGGAATATAAGCTCAATGGTTTCCCTCATTTGTAATAATTAGTACACACCCAGGACTCTCCTAGCAGAGGATCACAATAGCTCAAAAGGTATTCACCTAAGTCATATAGGATGAGATCAAATGAAATGAACCCTAGGATATGGAAACAAGAGGTTTATCTTTGTGATTGTTGTTCTTACTCTATTATGTTATTTCTTCTCTTTTTTTACCCTTATGATTAATCTCATATAGTTACTGTACCTGATTGTTTCCTGGTATATTGTATATATGTTTATTTTATTTGAAATAGGGAAGGAAAGGAGGGGAAACAAGATAATTGGGAGTGAATGGGGGGAGGGAAATAAAGACAAATACATGAGAAGGAAGGGGTGTCAGTGTTCGAGAAGCAATGAACCCACTACTTGATCAATGTACCTGTTTTCCTTCTATACATTACCCTGACAATAAAAAATCATTAGCAAAAATAATAACATTCTATGTAAGGATACCTGGAAGTGAAATAACATTTAACATCAACTATAATAATTTAGGGGTACCATCTCAGACATAGATGATCAAGTTAATTTAGCAAGCAGAAACGAAATCCAAAATATTATTTAGCCCATAGAGATAACACCAATTGAGGGGTGAGAAATGCCTGTCTCCAGGCCATAGAAGGCCTGAAAAATCACTTGGTACAGGATAAGCCAGACACACATGCATCTTGTATGATTCTCCTCAGCTTTTTATAGACATCTACCTTTATTAATAACTGTGTGGGCCAGGAATGGTGCTATAAATATCCAAATGGCCCTTGGCAGTTGAAAAAAGTAAAAAGATTCCATACTCTTGAAAGAACCATAAAACGATTAACATAGAACAAAGTATATTTATTTAGAAATAAAATATAAAAGTCTAATATAAGTTTAGTTTGTTGGAATGTTATGTGGTATTAGAAACCTCTGATATCTATCCCAGTAGACAGCAAATTTCCCAAAAGAGCTGTAAAAATAGGTTAACTTGAGGTTTTGGGGAACTGATTTTGAAAACTCTTAAAGGAGCAAAGGCTCTGACTTTTTGAGGAATATCCATGCAAATATTTCTATTCAGTATATGTCTAGTCTTTGAAGAATACATTAACTTCAAAGCATAGGGAAAGAAACTAAGAAAACTTCAGTTTATATACCAGTTCCAAATCTTGACTTTAGATTTAGTAAACAACACTTAGATACTAAACTCCTGGGTCAGAGTATAGCCAGTAAAGGAAGCTTTCCACAGTCATTCATTCCCTAATTGTGTCTCTTTTGTTCCCTTCCTGTATGTAACACACAAATGCACACATTCTTCACAGACCTCTGTCTCCTAGAAAGATGAACATACTATCAGTCTGTCAGTTTTCAGTCTTGTGAGCAATAGCACCATAGCCAGAAATCAGATGATGATGGATTCCCTACAAATAAGCACTTCCTTGATTTTCAAACAAACAGCCACTTCCCTGCAGGGTACTGAAACCTTAAATCTGTCCTTGAGTATGGATAGGCATGTTTCAAGCTGGCTGATAGCCTGTTATCTGGCCTTGGGTGCAGTATTCTTGTTAGTGAAAAACATTTACAGAGATCGCATTTTTCCCCAGTGATTCTCATATGGAATGGTGATACAAATCTGGTCACTATCTTGAAATAGAAATGTTAGTGAGGGGGTTTGTTGCATTGTTTCTTAAAATGGTGCACACTCCATTGCTACCTCCGGTGAGGGCCATGTTGGATATAGCACTTGGAATGTCAATGAAAGGACACTGTCATAAACTATACAAGAGAGGAAGGAGCTTCCTGGGCAATCTCCATAGAAACCCAGTCACCCATGTCTTGTTCTATGAGCTAACAAGTATTAGAACATTTAAGTTACTTTAGCTTAGTTCATTGTTCACCTAAAAGTACTTAGGTAGTAAGAAACTGATAAACAGTATGGTCAATTATCTTTCTTTTCCATATATGTGATGTGACTCATATTTGAATTTTCATTTATTTTCAGATGGTCACATTGAATAACTAATGTACATGGATGGTGTCAACATTTACTAAGCGATGGAATAGAAATAATATTTTTTAAATTAAAGAATGTATTAACATTGATTTTTACATCATATTTCAAATGACATATTTAACAAACAAGTATTCAAGAAGGGAATCTATATACAATCACTGGCACTTAGATTTTAGAACATAATTAAAATTAGGTTGAGGGTTTGCATGCTATAGATACATAATAATCTATGTAATAAAACATTATGTCTATAGAGTCGTAGATTTTTATGTCTGTAGTTGTGTTTATATTTCCAATACACTGTCCATAGCAAATATTGAGTCCTCACTCTTGCACTGTTTGGATATAATAGCCACATATTAAGGGTACCATGTGCCTTTTGTTCCAGTGATCTTGACTTGTCTCACTCAACATGATTCGCTCTAAATTCATCCACTTCCCTGCAAATGCCATTATTTTATCTTCTCTGTTGGCTATGTAGAATTCCATTGTGTATATATACCACATTTTCTGTATCCATTCATCTGCAGTAGGGCATCTGGATTGTTTCCATCGCCTGGCTATTGTGAATAGTGCAGAGATAAACATAGCTGAGCAGGTGTCCTTATCATATCTTGGGTTACGATGTTCAGGGTAGATGCCCAGAAGTTGTATGGCGGTATTGTCTGGAAGGTCAATTTTCTGTTCTTTAAGAAACCTCCACACTGCTTTCCAGAGTGGCTAAACTAGTTTACAATCTCACCAGCAGTGCACTAGTGTTCTTTTTGCTCCACAACCCTGCCAGCATTTTATTGTCAGGGTAATGTATAGAAGGTTTACAATAACATTTGTCAGGCAGTGGGTACATTACTTCTTGGACATTGAGAACCCTTCCTGTGCTATTCTTCTACTTTACCTCCTCCCAAAACCTCCTAATCATCTTGTTTCTCTCTTTCCCTTCCTATTTCAAATAAACAAATTAGCTTCCTATTTCTTAATTGAAGAAGAAAGTCTAGGCTCAGATATTACATGATTATTTACACTGGAGGCCTAATAATGCTGACTGACATCTATTTAAATTAATTTTCTCTAGCCAAAATGTGACAGAAGCAAAACTCAGCTTTCTATCAATAGATAAAGCTGCATGCTTGGCTGTTAATATATTAATGAGTATTTAAATAGAATGCCCCATCTCCAAGAAGCAAAATCATATACCATTTATAATATACAATATCGTTAGTGGTATTGTCCCATGGCATTACACATACCTAAGAATTATACATTGTACATACCAAGAATCCAAAGCACTGTAAATGGATAGTTCACTCTTGCAAATGTATACAGCAGAATACACACACACACACACACACACACACACACACACACACACACACACACACACATAGCCAAGGTGTGGGTAGGTGTTTGAATCCACTCCCTGCTGTCTTTCTCAATTCTTCCTAAGCTCATTAGATGCTCTGTACCTCCTCTAGGTGATGAATCTCATCTTTAGACAATGTTAAACTCATTCTCTTGAGCAGAGGTGCAAAAGCTATTTCCCCACTGGAGCCTTCAAAGGCAAACATTTCCTGCAAGAAATCAAACAACGCGAGGACTTGACAAGGTAGCTAAGTATATTCAGTTTAGCAAAAATCTGCCAGTGCAAAGCACCATATACCTCCTCATACAGCCTCAGGTCCCTCCTGGGTATAACAAGGCTATCTATTTTAAAAGTATGAACACAATTTTTGCAAAACATCTCAAATGCAAACTGTGGCACTGTCAAAACAAGAAATATACCCACCATTTCTGATGGTGGGTATTCAAACACCAGTTTCATTTAATGATTAGCACACATTTAAATACATGTATTTTGACTTATAAAACTAATATATGTGATGAAAATAAAGACTATAAAACTTTGTGTCAAACCATTCGCATGGTGTCTAACATTTGTGGGTTTGGTTTTTTCCACTGAATGTGTATTTTAATGCCAGGTATTTTTTTTAGGAAGTAGCTTAGATGATATGTACATGGAAATATAATCCTGTTCAGGTTGCTTTCACATCTTAGTGCTGAGGGTAAGTAATCAGTCAGCAAGAATGTATCACAAATAATAATAACCATAAATAAATTGAGTGGGGAGGGAAGATGCACAAAACATCATCTGGATACACTGTTTCTATGTATGTGATTGTTGCAATGAAACTTCTTCATGTGATTTCATGTGCTTATGGAAATATGATTATGGTTTTTTTTGTTAATTTGTCATTCTTCCAAAACTCAGCAAATCTATTGTTCCTCAACTACATTTTTAGACACCTGGAGCTTCAGTGTAGAAATGGAGAAAAAGTAATCCCTTCTGTGTCTAGTCCATGTACTACCAGGGTTATTTGGTAGTACTTTGACTTCTCCTCTCTGATTCGGTGTCTCCTGTAATGCAATCATCCAAAGCTGCCACATTGGCATGAAACACTGCCAGATATCAGTGTGGCCTTTTAATTAACTATAGACAATGGCTATTCCCCCCTAGCAGTCCCATCTCAGTCAATTTACTGAATTGCTTTTAGTTTAGCATTTACAGAATGAATTGCCCCATGCAATTAAGCCCTCTCCCTGACCTAACTCTTTCTCATGGATCTTATCTAGCTGGAGTTCCAGCAAATACTTCTAACTTTTGTCTATCTAGAACATGCAAGACTTGTGGGAGATGAAACAGTGTGTTCACATATAATGAAATAAAGTTAATTGTCATCGCGTGTTAGAAATGGCTTAGATCAGAGACTCGAGGTCCTTTAATATCAAGAATTATAACCCATTGGGATCACCAAACTATACAAGTGTTTATGTAAGAGTTGATTTAATATTTATGGCATGTAATAACATAGATACCTTCTTGAAAAATAAAAGAAATTGACCATTGGAATTCATTTTCTCTTAATTCTGTGTCCTGGATAATTACATGTGATTTCTCTATGACTCACTGATTTACAATTGTTATTATATGATGTGACTTAATGAGGGTTAAACTTCTGGCATACACTAAATCTGTATATTTTAATTTTCCTAACTCTAATGCTTTACCCAAAATTTCCTGTACAATAATATCCACAAATCACCATCATCCCATATAAACTATCTGTGTGTAATATCTTCTGAGTGTCTCAGCTCACTTGCAGATGTTTGGCTGGATAAGTAATCCCTATATCCTTTGAGCAACTATGTCTCCTTCCTCTCAGAATTGTGACTACTTCTCTTGCAGCCTTGAGCACTTCCAGTTCCAGCTGAAACCCCAGGAAAACAATGTATCCTGAAGGGCAAAGCTTCCGACTGGGCTCCCTTTTCTGGGTTAGTAATGAAAATTAAAAAACAAATCTCAAGGAATCAAAACACTTCTGTAAAATGCAGTGTGCCTTTGGCTTTAAATTCCCACCATCATTTTGATTACACCATGACACCCTTTCCTCCCTGTGTTATACGCAGACTTCTGTGAATGAGAGAGTGTACCTTGACATTGGACCATGAAGTTTAGGGACCATTGCTATTCATGTCTCTTGTCCATAACATAAGTCAAACGGACCAAATTCTATAAGTTTCCTGTAAGAACTTGAGTGATAATTCCAGTAAAGTACTTGAAATAATTTTAATGCAGAGAACCATCAGATATTATTCTTATACTCATCTTCTAGAAAGATGTTTTATTTGTATACATTAATGTACAAATCCCAAAGTACTTTAGCATGAACACTCTTTGAAAGAATTTTGCTATAATGTTAAAAATTAAATTTTCTTGTCTCCAAAACGGGAGTAAAATAATCACACAGATACAATGATGATGTAATCACTGAATTTTACACTTAAGCTGCTTTATAGAGGGCCTGACATTGGCAAGTGCTTGAAAGGCTAGTTAATATATTTATTTCTGAATGCAGTTGCTGGCAGTGTAAACAGAGTGTAATCTCTGCTATACAAGAATCTGACCTTGAGGTAATTATCCAGCTTTATTCCCCCTGAAAATCCTGGTAAGTCAAAAAGTGCCAATACACTTACAGGTCACAGTCAAGGATAAAATCTGTGTGGTAAATACACTGGGAATGGGAAGAACAATAAACTAATGAAACCGCATGACATTTGTGAACTGCTCCTTTGACTTCTATAAAGAACTAAGTTTGCATAGGCCTGCATCAGGCGCTGTAAGGATCTGAAGACTCTCAGATATGAGACCCCTGAAGCCGATGAAGATAATTATTAGTACTCTCGCATTCTCCCATGGAAAAGAAATTCTATTAATTTTTTTAACCAGTTCTGGGCTTGAGCTCAGGGCCTGAGCACTGTCCTTGGACTTTCTCAAGGCTAGAGCTCTACCACTTGAGCCTCAGCACCACTTCTGGCTTTTTTTCTATATGTGGTACCGAGGAATCGAACCCGGGTCTTCATGCATGCTAGGCAAGCACTTTAACCACTAGGCCAAACTCCCGGCCCACTCGATTAATTTTTTTTAACAAACATGCGATTCTATCTGAACTCAGTAATAATAGGCATCATGGATAATGAGTCAACAGATCCTAAAGCAATATGGGGTAATGACTCCTGACTCACTACTTATGGGAATGTAAAATGGCACAACCACTATGGAAGGCACTTTGGGGATCCATCAAAAACTGAACATAGAACCGTGATAGGGACTGGAAATACAGCTCAGATATTTATACAAATTTTACAGATCAGAACACAGAAAAGATACTTTCACAAGCATTCATTTCTGAACACCATAATCATGAAACAGCCTAAGATGCTTAAGATACTTTTCAATGGATAAATATATCAAGAATATGTAAGATAATGCATAATTACATATATGAAGTAGGATTTATAATAGACTATATTTATAAAATAGAAATTATGTATATGTAGCATGAAATGTATATAAAACAAAATATGTGATTCCATACATATTATAAAAAATAAGCATGTTAACTAAAGTATGGTATGTGAAGGGGAGGATTTCAGTGTTGAAACTCCCTTGAACAATTAACTTATAATCTAACAAAATTCATGCCAGGAAGCTAGATCTTGCAGTATTGCAAAGGCAAGAGTGAAGGGGAGGGGACTTAAGGAATGAAGAAAGGAAGGATGAGAAATATGCTCACAATATTTAATGTACATATGGGAAAATGGAACTAGGTAGATTGGGGGAATGTGTAGGCTTGGGTGAGATGGAGAACAATGACGAAATGGGTGACATGAATAAAGATGCAGTGCATTTACAAACTGACATGTCGAAAGCCTTCTGTATGACTAAATATATGTATTTGTTTCTTCAATTACGACATTAGATTATCAATTTAATTCTAGAAGTGATTGCACATGCGATCGCCTTTGAAAACTTTCCTGCTGTTGGGAGTCGTTCAATATTTGCAAAAGTCAGCTTTCTTCCTTGGGAGGGCAACATATTGCTACTTCATCCTTATCATCATATTAAACTTTATTCTGATCAGAAACAGGCTTAGCTGAACCATTACCTTTTTTCTGTATGATCTTAAGAGAGAGAATACATCTTGGTTCTTCCTTTCTCTAAACTTAGCATGTATCAAAACAGTTCTATATCCCATTATTGACTTCTTTCTATGAAAAAAGTCCGTATTCTTCAACAAGACTATATGGTTTTTGCCAACTTTCTGCCCCTCTTTCTTAGTAAGACATCATATTACAGTTTGAGAAGTTTGTATGGCAGACAACAATAGTCCCACTTAAAAAAAAAGTTATTCTCACTTCACTAGGTTTGTTTCACCTTGTAGGAGCAATACTTGAGATTGTTGGAAAGCATAGTACATAAAACTAAAGTACTAAAGCATATGACAAAAATCCATGTTAGATGATGTAGAAATGATGATAAAATATGCCCTCAATCAAATGCTATGCTTGAACAATTCTTCAACTTAATACCACCTGTGCTCAAATTTTGACATCCCAAATTATCAAGAATAAGTTTGATTGTCATGGATAAGCTTGATTGTTAGCTTGGTTGGATTGAGAGGCAGCTAAGAGATAAGCAAAACACACTTCTTAGGTGTATATTTGAAGGTGTTATCAGAGATGGTTGATCATTAGGGCCCAGAGGTGCTGAATGGGTTTTATCTATCGTATTGAAGAGGTTACTTAGGAGCTGCTAGAGCTGTGGAAGCTGGTGCCTGGTTAGAGGAAGTAGGTCACCGAGGGCCTGTTTTTGAAAGGCTGTTCACACCCTATTCTTTCTTGTCTTGCCTTCCTTAACCACATGAGTTAAGCTATTCAATCTGCTCTGACTTTCTGCTGGGATGGATTGCAACTTTTAAAACTGGGATGACAAAATAGCCCTTTCCAACATGAAAGCTTATTCCTTCCTATATTTTGGCACCGCTTTGATAAAAAAAAAGTCCTGACATAGCATACATATCTGTGTACATTATTTGAGCATATTTCCTCATTTGTAAATAGTCATAACAAAATTATTGCTGACAATAGACCATTGGAAACTGCAAACGAATTGCGCATACAAAGTTTACCATTTTCACCTGAGAAGAAATAGTGCAGCAACTAATAATCAGGTAAAGATGTTTCCAATCCCTCTTTGCTAACTGTGGCATCTTAGGAAAGCAATTTAACTGCTCTCCATTTACATTTTCTCAGCTCAGAAGCAGAGGTTGTAGCAGATGATTATACAGATATGTTCACTCAATGGTTTCTTAGCTAGACTAGCCAATTCTGTTGTCAAATACGGAAAATATTGAGATATGTCTCATGTTTTTCACCAGGAAGGCTTTTGTCACTCCTTATTTAGTAGGAATAGAGAAGATATAGGTGAATCATAAACGGGAACATGGACTCAATCTCTCCCCCACTCTCCCTGTCCCAATCTCTCTTCCTCTTCTCACCTATTTACATTCACTGGATTCATATTTATAGTATTGCATACAAGAATTTCCAGGATGGAGAGACTATTTAGAAATAGAGATTTCTACATTAGCTTCTAGAGTTTCAAGGCTTCCCATTCTAGCTACAGAAAACCTGTGACAATTTTAGCTCTAACTGTAATTGGGCTACATTTATATGAGAGACTCTAAGAACATACCACAGGGTTATTAACCTCTCAAATCATGAGCATCAATGACAGAATTATAACTGTTATCTAAAGTCAGTATGTTTAGGAATGATTTACTCAGTATCTATAAATTACTAATGTAGATATAACATGGAATTCAATCATAACACTTGTAGCCATTAAAATTATATCTCTATCTACATCTATCTATATATGTGTGTGTATATCTAAAATATGTAAAAGAGTAGTCATTACATTTTAATGTCAATATTCATCATATTTTAATGTATTATATGGGTATCCTGGAACTGAGAAAGGAGTGACATAAAATTCCTATGGAAGTGTATTTTGTGAAGAGGGCCAAAGCATTATTAGGTATCTTCTATCTATTCATTTGAGCTTTCATAAAGTAATATCATGGAGACTTAATGGTAAGTAATTAGTTCCTGCTTCTTTAAAGTTTATGGGAAAGATGTAAAGGTAAAACCATGAATAAATACAAAGTTACTACTATATTATGTATTTTTGTCTTTTGCCAGTCCTGGGGTTTGAATTCAGGTCCCTGGGCACTGCCCCTGAGCTTTCCCAAGGCTGGAACTCTACCCTTGAGCTATCTTACCACTTTCAGCTTTTTTTGGTGTATGTGATACCAAGGAATCAAACCCAGGATCTTGCGCATGCTAGCCACACTCCTAATCTCTATATTTTTCTTAAAGTACTTTGTTATTACAATAGTGGAAAAGCTTGGAAACGTCAGGCTATTTAGCTCAGTATGATTCAAGAATAGAAATGCTTAAGAACCGCTAGAATTTTTGAGTGTGTGTCAGCAGAGAGAAGGATTCGGGAGCAACATTGCATGCATGAGAAATCACACAATCGAAAGTCCTGAAACAGCAGGGTTCGTCTCATATTTGTAAAATGAAGGAAAAGAACAGTGCACTCCAGAGGCTTTCTCATGAAACAACAACCCAGAGAAAGGAAAAATGTCATCCTCAAGCAGAATCTTAGCTATTTCTAGGAAAGATTAATATTGACTTTCAATAAAATCCCAATCTGGGCTTCTCCATCATCTTCCTCTTTTGAATAATCAAAATTTGACCTCATGGTTATGATAATGATTGAAGCTATACATACTAGAGTCATTGCTTACAAGAACTTTGCTTCAAGGTTATCAGTAGAATAAAATATTAACTTCCTAAATAAATACGTGAAAGTCCCCCCCCCAGAAATCTTGGACACATAAGGAGAATAAATATATTAGCTGTAGATTTGGGCTGAAATCCACATCTTTCCTTATTTGTTTCATAAGGTTGAGTAGAGAAAATATTCTCTAAGCTTTGAGTTTATCTGTAAAGTATTACAAAGAATAAACAGGAGAATGTTTATGAAGTGCTAAGCAGCATATTTACTGCTCTAGCTTTGTGTTCCTCTACAACCCTATTACATCTTCATACCTTATGTGCATTGCATTCATTCTTCTGACAATATACCATATCTCTTAGACTTTCCTGGTTTTTTTATTTTACATTCCCAATGATACATCATATAAGCCTTGACTTTATTACTTGTATATTATATCAAATCTCAAAGAGTATTCTTCTATTATAAACCAGGGATAATCTCTTCTAAATTATTATTATTTTCTTCTTTAGAGAAATGACACTGTATACTATAAAATTGCATTGCTTTTTACAACTCAGAAAGAGAACAGGCAGGCAATTGACATTTTTGTCCAATTTCAAACGCAAGAGAATCCCATAATACTATATTGACTGTATGAAGTTCACTTGTGCCATGTATTTCATTGAATACAGTCACTTTTAATAAAGGTATGGTGGGAATACAAATTATTGGTGTATATACGCTTGAGTTTATCATGCAAGTCATGTTTGTTTAGTAATAATTTCTCTGAGGCATGATTTCTTCCTAGCCTTAATCAGGAAGCAATTTTTTTATCAATGTTATCCCTTAGGTATTCTTTTGCCTTCATTTATCCATTGTTAGAAGTACTATGAAGTATATCCGGCTTAGGGTTACCTGGTACTGCTAAGGATTATGATTGGAGATGACAGTGAATTTGCAATTCCTCCAGAGTTATTTTCAATATTAAGGCTGGGAATTTCATTTGTGTTCTGGAAACAAGACTTGTACTTTTACTCAACACTGACTTTATATTAGCCTAAGGTTACAACTTAGGCCACAACTTACCACTTGAGTGTAATTATTTCAAAGAAATATCTAGTTCCATTTCTTTCTTCTTATGAATATATACATGCACAGTTCTACTCGCATTTTTCTCTCTACAATATCCCCACAAATGAGTAAACCATTTGAATCTTGAGCACTTATCTTACACATAATTGTACATGTGGCACATAGATATATCCTATAAATAGGAGTCGAATTAAAAGCATATTGTCCCTGACTTGCTATGAATCTTAGAGACTTTATATTGAAGATTTTCTGAAAGTCCTTTGAAAAAGGAGAAAGCAGAGGAAGTTTATCACATTTTTGGTTTGTGATAAACTCTAGGCTCTGTGTCTCTTCATACATTATCATATACTTTGAAACCTTCCACATACAATAGAAAATTCTGGTGGCTGGGAATGTGGCTTTGTGGTAGAGTGATTGCCTATCATGCATGATACCCTGGGTTCAATTCCTCAGTACCACATAAATAGAAAAAGTTGGATGTGGGGATGTGGCTCAAGTTGTAGAGTACTAACCCTGAGCAAAAGAAGCTCAGGGACAGTGCTCAGGCCCTGGATCCAAGCCCAAAGACTGGCAAAGCAAAAACAAAAAACAAGAAAACAAACAAAAATCCGAGGGTCAGAGAAGTTAAGTCATCTTGTCAATGCAAAATGAATGGTTCAAAACAGATTTTGAAGCCAGGCCCTGGTGGCTCACACTTGTGGTTGCTCAACTGCCAATCCTAACTACTCAGGCCACTGATACTTGCACTCAGGCTCACAACTCTGTGAGACTCATATTCAATTAGCCAGCAAAAAGCTGAAGTGAAAGTATGTGTCAATCTTAAGCAAAACAGCCAAGTGAGAATCCACAAGTTAAAGCCCTACATCCAGCATCCCCGTACACACACACACACACACACACACACACACACACACACACACACACACACACACACACACACAAAGACATGATAAAAGCAATAGGGCAGGGCGAGGTGGCTCATGTCTATAATCCTAGCTACTCAGGAGGCTGAGATCTGAGGATCATGGTTCAAAGCCAGCCTGGGCTCTAAAGTCCACGAGACTCTTATCTCCAATTTATCACCATAAAACTGGAACTGGGGATGTGACTCAAGAGATAGAGTGGTGGCTGTGAGTTGAAGAGCTCAAGGACAGCACCCAGGCCCAGAGTTCAAGCCCCCAAGCCAAAAAAAAAAAGCAGTACAACGAGTACAATGGGAGTTGTTTCTGGGAAGAGAAAGACAAAAATCAATAACAAGAATATCTTACCAAAAATTTTTATAAAATCATGGCATTGAATTATGTGCTTCTTAAATACCAATGTGCTCGCAAGTTTCCATAGCAATTTGCAATTAAAAATTTAAATCTTTAAGTATGCTTTTGGCTATCATTATATCTACTATAAAATATAATGCATTTTTAACAAGAGTAATCCAATAATAGATGTTCACTGAAGAAACAGATATTTATCATTAAATTCACATGTGTGTATATGTTATTGTACAGACTAAGAACTATCTACAATGTCATAGGAACATCTACAATTGCTTTGTCTGCCTTTGCAACCCAGCTGGCTTCGCACACAGGGCATAGGTTCCCTGTGGAGGTCATTTTTAGCAAGAGCAATCAGGCAGGGAGACAATTATAGCACCTGCAAATATTACTGTAACCTTTTCTACCCACTATCTGCAGGGGTTGAGTTTCCAGGGAAGCAGAATCTGAAGTGGAATTCTGTGTGCTGGGTGTTTATTTGGCTGTGCCCTTGGGTGTAACACCTGTGGAAGGAATGGATGGAAAGCAGAATTTGGCCGAGGGAGATGCTAAGCTACAATATGGCCAACGATGCACACTGACTACAAAACACATTGCTCTGGAGCAAGCATGATTGTTTTAAGTGGGTAGGGATAACCAGGTCTTTCTAGGGCTTAATGGATTAGTCACTTACATTGGGACACAACAAGGAAAGACTTGACCTTGAGGGATACAATTCTTTGCTGCAGAAGCAATGCCTAAGGGGTTGGACTGCTGAAGGTTATTTTCTGCCAGTAGCAGAAGGTTAGGTAGTGTGCTCTTCACTGAAGAACCTACTGGTTCTACAAAACCCCACCATAGTACAAATTGTACCATATTACCCTTCTCCTATCCTCAGAAGTATTTTTAAAAGGAGGAACACTGTGCAGGCCACCCCTGAGAGGGTGATGTATGAAGCTTTGAGAGTGATACCTCAGCTGCAATGAAAACTGCCAGGATTGTGGAAAGCACAAGGCAAGAATGGAGCCATGAGCAGGGATCTTGAGAGCTGAAGTTAGAAATGTCACAAGAGTGAGTCTGGCTGAGCTACATGGAGATTACTTCATGATACCCTGGGCCCTGGAGACTATACATGAAGCTACAAGATTTTGTGTGTGATTTGCTGGCTTTCATCTTTTCATTGGTCAGTTCCTTATTTGCTATTCTCATAGCCCTCCCTATTGCATTGGAAATGCAACTTTGTGCCACTTTATCTTGAAAGTACATGACTTGCTTTAAATGTTCATGTGAACTCACAATTGAATATGTGCCTTAAGACTGAGGAGATACTTTGAACCATGTGTGGTTTCCCACATTTATAATAGCTAGACCCCAGGATATGGAAACAAGGGGTTTATCTTTGTGATCATTGTTCTTAATGTACTAGGTAAAGCTATTTCTTTTTCTCTGTTTTCCCCCTTACAGTTTATCTCATATTGTTATTGTATCTGATTTTGGTACTTAGCATATTGTATATATGTTTCTATTTGCTTATTTGAAATAGGGAAGCGGAGGGGATAAACAAGATAATTGGGAGGGGTCAGAAGAGGGAAAGAGGAAATCATTGGAAGGGGTATCAAGGTTCAAGAAGTAATGTACCGCTTTCTGATGAATATAACTGTAAACCCTCTATATATCACCCTGACAATAAAATACAATAAAAATAATGATAAAAACTAGCGTGTGTCTATAAACAAGCAAATCCAATGGAGTATAAAACACAAATAATTATGCTTGGATATGATGAAGTAAACAGCACTGTAAACATACACACAGTAAGAACAGAGGAGGATATTCTTAGGAGAGGATCCCAATGGCCTTATGTGCATATAACCATAGAAAATGAACTCCAAGAAAGGAAAGCAGAGGGCTTTTAGTTGAACTGCTTGCAGTTTTCTTTTTTTTTTGCATTTATTTTTCCTTCAGTTGGTTCTCTTTTGCCACTGATTTTGATCTGCCTCTCATTTGGGGAGTGGGAACGATAGTACAGAAATGATCGGACAAAGAGAGAATCGATTCAGTATTGATAACTTGGGGAGCCAAGGATTTGGGAGGGGAACACCTGAGAGAAAATGGATGGGTGACTCTTTTTAAAACCAAATTCACTCATTACCTGACTCATGACTGTAACCCCTCTGTACATCATCTTCATCACAAAATTAAAAAGCGAGATTTTACAGATTCCTGAAAGTGAACTGAATGCATTTTTTCATTATGGGATGGCCCTGAGCCTTTGGGGACTAAGTGCTGAATGTGGTTTTGAATATGGGATGTCCCTCAAAGGGAGCACATGAAGGCTTTCAGAAGTGTGCCTGTATGGGGGAGAAAATTCACTGGCCACATAACTTTGCAGCTAATACCAGGTCCCCAGTTCCTTTCTTAAAATCTTGGATATAACAAGGTAAAGAATATCACTTATGCCACACCCCTCAGTTTCCCTCTCCAAGATCTCCTGTTTCCAGATACAAAGGGCCATGAGACCATAGACAGAATCCTCTAAAACCAGAACCCAAAATTAATTATCAACTGTTCTCTCACATGTTTTGCTCTCAGCTACACAAAGGTGACAAGTACAGGCCTCAGAGGATGAAATGTTCATAACATACTTATGTTTATGACATAACTACATGCAGTTTCTTTTTAAAAAACTGTAGCTTATGTACCTTTGAAGGCAATTTGATTATCTGTTGTGCAACATGTAAAATTCTTGATATTATTTCTGTTCAGTCATCTATTATTTTTACAGGGTTACAGTGGAAAGCAGTCTATTATGACAGTAAAATTTTCCAGAACAAATCATCTTCAGAAGTACTATTGCAAGCATTATTTCAGAGAATAGTTTAAGTTTCCCATGTGTGACACAGAAGCCAGTGAAATCATGATTAACTAAGTTATCATGCTCAACTTTACCACCAGCCAAATTAATATTATTAAATTAATTATTAGTGCTACAAAATAATAATTCATTGCATTTTCAAAAATGTCTGTTTTTACAAAGATATGTTTGTTTTTCTTAGTATATAATAGTAGAAATATATATATCTTCATTCTGTTATTCAAGACAATATATATTTTACATCAAAATTTAAAGAAACTGGATTTAGCTGCCAAGCTTTTAAATTTATACAGTACATTTTTATACTTTAAGATAAGACCTCATAAGATTTTTCTCAAAACTATGTCAAGAAAGTAAAATTCTCTTTTTTCCTGGAGGCAATAGATTGAAGAAATGAGGCACAATTGATACAAATATTTATAGAAAAACTGCTATAAAATGAGAATCAGTCTAAATGCTCAGAAGAAAAAAAAACAGTAGGTTTTAGAAGGATGATAAAATACTGTCTATATATGGCTTTCCCATCACAAATGTGATAATGGGATGCATGAAGTCTTTGAAGAAGCAGAAAGCATGCAAACAGATATCTACTGACTGGTGACAGAGAAAGAGTCTTGGTCAGAGCACAACTAACCAATTACCCCCACTCCACCACCTACTTTTTTACTTTTGCTTTTGTGTCAGTCCTGGGGCTTGAATTCAGAGACTGGGTGTAGTTCTTGAGCTTTTTAAAAGATTTAATTTAATTTTGTTGCCAAGGTTATGTAATGCGACAGTTGCTCACAAGGCAATAAGTTGGAAATGAACTTTACAACTTGGGGAGGGCAGAGAGGAGTAGTCGGGAAAATGGGAGAAAATATAGGAATGGGTAAGAATGACCTTGTCCTTTTCTGCTCAAGGTTAATACTCTACCACTCAAACCAAACATCAACTTCCAGCATTATAGTATTAATTGGAGTTAAACATCTCATGGATTTTCCTGCATGGCCGGATTTCAAACTGTGATTCTCAGCATCACATCCTCCAGAGTAGTTAGGATCATAGGGGTGAGACGCTAGTGCCAAGCTAATTTCCCGTTTTTATTAGTGACCTCATCACCAAGGTTTAATCCAGAACAAAGTTAACAACTCTGCTATATACGAGAAAATTACATTTTTTGTTGTTATTTGTTTGTTTGGCCCATAAAATTCTAGTAGTCAATTTAGAATCTGATCTTCTGAACTAAAATTTGTCTACTGATTTAGATAACTCTTCTTGTTCTGAGACACACACAAAATGTTTAAACTCGAAATCTTATCAGAACCCAATAGTGTAGTCAATTCGGTAATTCTGTCTTTGAAGACAGCAGACTAAGTCGACTGGTAATCTAGTATTCAGTCATGATAATCAAGTGGGATTAATTTAAAATGTATCTGCCTGTTCTGTAGTCAAATGCTAATATATTCTCTTGTAGTACTTTGGGGCTTGCTATGAAATGTCCTTAAGATTTATATTCACTAATGCAGTTAGGAAGAAATCTTGAAATTTTAAAACATCCTTTCAAACTTTCATAGCTTATATCTATTTATATTATTTATTTTATAAAAGGTATAGAGGAAACATAAAATATATGAGAAGACTATGTAATATGCTAAACATCTACAGAAGACATTTTTTAAACTAAAGTTCTATTTCAAAAAATTTAAGCTACCTATAGGCAGCCAACCATTAGAAACCAGTCTCTCTATTTGGACATAAATGACACAGATTAAAAGCGTGAAGCTCAGAAACTGTGTGATTCATTGCCCTAACCTGTCAAAACTTCTTTTCACCTCAGTTTTACCATTCAGCATTTTGAAGTTTCCCAGTTGTAATAAATAGCATGGTAGTCTTTGTTAAAGGGCCATCAAAAGTTTAAATAAAAATTGAATGACAACTGTTGTAATCAAGGACAATTGAGTGGGTCTGATCTGGAGGATGTCTTTGTAAATGTCTTTCCATTAAGCAGTAGAAAGCTATCAAATATCTCTAAAAATCTTGCTTCTCGAGAACTTTTCCCAGTAAATTTTCAATATAGTTTTTGGAACAGATTCTATCCAATTTAGGCAACAGTTTTTAAATGTTTACTTGCAAGATGACATGGAAAGATAAAGTGAAAGTCTTTTTAACTACAGAAATAAGTAAAGGCATAGGGAATAAGAATAGATCGTTTATCATTTAAACAAGCTGTGTAGAGTCAAATAGTTTCAAAGAATTATTCTACTACTTAGTAAATACACAAATAAAGCAAACATATTCCAATGAAGCATACATCTAAATAACAAGGAATATGACTTATAACAGCATATTTGGTTCACTTATTGTATACATAATGAGCATCTCTTGTGTGTTGGGAATAATAATAAGTTGTTTGGATTATCCATGAGAAAAACTGATAGGGTCCAAGATGAAACACATGCCACTGAATTCCATGAAGAAAACAGTACAGAAATGAGCAAGGACTTGGAGATGCATTTTTTTACATGGTAAAGAAGAGGACGTTTGGAGGAAATGCTATTTTGATAAAAAACAGAATAATAGAGGGAGTGAAATGTGAAGAATTGGAAGAAAAGAATTCTAGACATGAGGAATGGCAACAGAGAAAGCTTAGAGACAGACAGGAACATGGCTGGTTGTTTCTAAGAATAACAGGAACACATTGCTGAGCATAGTACAGTACCCAACCAGTGAGAGGAGCAAGATAAGATCAACACAGAACTTACAGCTCAATCTGAATATTTGGTTCCATGTGTGATGGGAAAATATTAATAGGAATGATGCTGGTGAATGAAATCAGCATACTGACTTTTTCAAAATGTTGGTCTCAGTAATACATGGTGACTGAGTGAAGAAATGACTTAGGAAGGTTTGCTATAGACAAAGGAGAAGTGGATATAGATGAGAACAGAAGATTGGTGAGACATGGATTAAGTTGGAACATTACGTGAAGAATTTGAATCATAAAATCCAAATAAGCAATCCTGAATGTCAAAAAATGATTAAAATACTGAAGATATAATTCTGAGAGAGATATTTATTTAAATTGTTAAAAGGATATATATTTGAGATATGAAACAATAAAACAAAACAATTCAAAGAGCACTTTATACAACAAAACAGTAATGTATTCTACAAGAATGTAAACACTCAGAATATTAATAACAGGCATGAGGCATAAAATTTGTTAATAGACAATTCATAATAAAATAGATCAAATGGTGAAATATATAAACACATATCACTATGATTGGTAGTTTTGTGTACTAATCTTATAATTATGATTCTCTACAAAATCATGACTACCTCCATATACTGAAGAGATTGATAAAAAAAACACTATAACAATTTACTATTGAACATAAAGATGCTCGAAGAGCTAAGATTTTTTTGAAATCAATTTTTATTGTAATTAATAAAAGGGTTACATGATATTTGAAATATAGAAGGTGCATTAATTCACATACACTGATACCCTTTCACATGTCTTGGTTCCCATTTCCCTCCCCCACACCCCCCATCTGGTTTTGCCCCCTTCCCTATCCAACTTCAAATAACCAAATACAAATATATCTGATATATCACATAACAAAGTGAGATACTGTAACAATATGAGATAACCAAGGGACAGCAAAAGAGATGAGAGATAACATAGTACCTTAAGGATAACAATCATTCATTATACGGTTTTTGATTCCATATCCTAGAGGTCCTTTCAATCAGCGTCATACTATATGGCCTTATGTATCAAGGTTTTGCTCTATTGCAAATCTCTGCTAGGAGAGCCCAAGGTTTCTACTGATTATGACAAATGAGGGAAACCATTCAGCCTATGTTCCTTTGAGTCTGGCTTTCTTCACATAATATTATTTTTTCTAAGACTTTCCATTTCTTAACAAATGGGGCAATGTCGTTCTTTCTGAGAGCAGCATAGAATTCCATTGTGTACAAATACCACATCTTGTTGATCCATTCATCAACTGAAGGACATCTAGGTTGGTTCCATATCTTTGCTATGGTAAATAGTGCTGCAATGAACATCATTGTGCTAGTGGATTTAGTATGTCCTTGTTTCTGGATGATGGGGAAAATGCCAAGTAGTGGAATTGCTGGGTCATAGGATAGTTCTAATGTTTTAGTCTTTTGAGGAACTGCCATACTGCTTTCCATAGGGGGTGAATGAGTTTGCACTCCCACCAACAGTGTAGTGGTAATCCATTTGGCCACTGCCCTCCAGCATCTGTTGTTATTAGATTTCTTGTTCATGACCATTCCAACTGGAGTGAGGTTGAATCTTAGAGTTGTTTTGATTTGTATTTCTTGTATGGCCAGAGATGTTGGACATTTCTTTTTATGTCTATAGGCCATTCTTATTTCTTCTTTGAAGAAGACTAAGTCTTTGGCCCATCTTTTAATGGGATGGTTATTTCTTTGGAGATAAGTTTTGGAGCGATTAAATTTTTTGATCTGTTGATACATCTTAGATAAGAGGCCTTAGTCCATTTTATGGTTAGTGAAGATCTCCCAATCTGTAGGCTTTCTAGTTAGTTTGCTAGCTATGTCCTTTGCCATACAGAAGCTCTGCAGTTTAATGCAGTCCCACTTATCCAGACTTTCTCTGATTTGTTGTTTATATTGGGGTCTTTATTAAGAAAGTTTCGACCTATTCCAAGGAGACCTAGTGTATCTCCTATTCCTTCTTGTAAAGTTTACAGTGCATCTTCTTTTACCTCGAGGTCTTTGATCCATTTGGAGTTAATCCTGGTGCAGAGTAACAAAGTAGGATCCAACTTTAGTTTTCTGCAGTTGCTTAACCAGTTCTAAATTTAGAGTCTAAATTTTGGTATTGAAATTCCTCCTGTGCTGTTCTTTCTGCTGAGAATTGTTTTAGCTATTCAGGGTCTTTTATTATTCCATATGCAATTTTGGATTGTCTCTTCTATTTCTTTAAAGAATGACATTGGGATATTGATGGGTTTTGCGTTGAATTTGTAGACAGCCCTTGGCAAGACTGCCACTTTCACGATGTTAATTCTTCCAATCCAGGAGCATGGGTGGTTTTTCCATTTCCTCATTTCTGTTTTAATTTTCCTTTTTAGTTTTCATCAAAAATTCCTTTACATTCTTAGTTAATTCCTAGGTACTTTATTTACTTTGAGCCTTATTGGAAAAGGAATTGCTTTCCTAATTGTTGCCACATTTCTCTCATTGCTGGCATATAGGAAGGCAGTTTATTTTTGAGTGTTAATTTTTTATCCTGATTACTTGCCAAAGTTTGTCTCATCTCCAGCAGCTTGGGAGTGGAGTCTATAGGGTTCTTTATATACAGACTCATGTCATCTGCAAAGAGGGAAAGTTTCACTTCTTCTTTTCCTATTTGGATCCCTTTTATGCTTGCTTCTTGCCTTATTGAAAGAGCAGAGA
Source organism: Megascapheus bottae (assembly GCF_031878675.1). Classification (NCBI taxonomy): domain Eukaryota; kingdom Metazoa; phylum Chordata; class Mammalia; order Rodentia; family Geomyidae; genus Megascapheus; species Megascapheus bottae. Next base: position 50,060,241 of record NC_143524.1, read on the forward strand.
TCTTAAGAAATTTTTTCTTTCACAAAAGCAGATATTAACAATTGTTTCTCTTAATTTATTTAAGCACTTTTACCATTTTTACATATTAATACAATTCACATTCTCAAATCCACATTGTTTTAACATACATTTTTTAAAAAAGAAAAAATATTATAACTATTTAAATTCATGACATAGTTTTTGCCATGAGACATGGGCAATGACTTGAAGATAAATACATTGCATAGCGAATTGTAGAAGTAATTTTAACAATTAAATTATTGGACTAGTCACATCCAGACACAACCTTAAGTGCAAACAAGATAATGCTTCCTGAGGTTTCTATAAGTCCTTTCAGGATGTGACTGTACTCTGAAGGTGATTGAAAGCACACTCATTCCTTCCCTCAAATGTGGCTTTTTCTCCTTTTTAACCAACGTTTATTTGTTTTGGTCAATATGCATTGCAGTGGCTCAGAACTTTTACATCGATGACATTGAAATTTTTGGATTTTGATTTTTATGGTTCTGGATCTCAGACACATTGGAATTTCAGGATTATAATCTCTGGGATTCCAATATTCAAAATGATGGGGCTAGGGGGACTATGGTATGGAGTCACTGATGATTAAATTAGAAGACATAAGCATTTGCTAGTGTATTCAAGTTGGTAGCATGGTCTAAGCAGTGAGGCCAATCACTTTGCAGCCTTTATATAGAAACAGGGCATGCAAGTCAAGCAGACTTGATCACATGATGGGAAACTGTGAGTTTATTTGTGCCTATGCTAAACTAAAGATGCCACTTTTTATTTGTTAAACGAAAGATGCCTTTTTTATTTGGCAATTTTTGATATCTAGATGAAATTCAGAGCCTAAAAACTGGGATGTAAATAATAGAATAGATAGAGGAAGGGTAGCAAAATCATAGCCAGATATTGACTTTCAGATTCAAATGTCAATCATCTAGAAGTGGAAGGAAGAAAGATGGAATCAGCTAAATAGTTCAGGAGAAGGCCCTGAAAGATTTTGATGAGAGCTGAATCAAGTGTTTGCTGTAAAAGTGGAAGGTAAGTTGAGGGCTGACAGATAAGAAAATATGATCCAGAGGAGTGAGGGAAGAATTTGTTTATGGCAGTGACACAGACTCTATGGGAAGTAGGCTAGGAGTGACCTTGAAAAGAGAGAGACAGTAGCAAAAGAAGGTAGGTATAGCAATGAAAAGAAGCAATACCGGGGCCCTGCTTCAACATGATTACAGGAGCATTGCAAGGAATGAAAAGCAGAGAAACCTGCATCCAATTACAGCCCCAAATTGAATCATGAAATATTTTGGTAGTGAAGTGAGTTGAATAAAAAAGAAGACTTGATTAATGAATCATTATCTTTCCTAACATATTATCTTTATCATATTCTACAAAAAAACTTATAGCACCAATTAGCTAAACAGAAATATTGATCATCTTTCCACAGTAACACTTCAGCTTTGCCTAAATTTGCTATGTGGCATTTTATGTATATCTGTATCTATATTAGATATCTCTATAGATGCATGGACATAGATATATATGCATAGATAGAGAAATATAGATACATATGTAATATAGATATAGCTATATGTATATATACATATCTTTGATTATGTCCGTATGTTACCACAAATTATGAACATTTGTAGCTGCTTCAGGAATCTATAATTATCATTTAAATGGAAACATATTATTTAATAGGGCAGAAATAATAATGTAATTTATTATGCTATTTTTCAGTCTTCTGATTACTTCCCGATTCAAATCATTGAACCTAGATACACATGTTCTCATTACGCAGACATTTCCCATATTTTTGCATTACAGTCACCAAATTTATTTGAAGACACATAAACATACACAGATCATTGATTTCCAAAATACTTTGCCTACAGAAGACTTTCTCAAGAATAACAGTCTCAAGAGCATTGAATATTTTTCATAAATTTGTCTTCATATGCTATGTGTGAATTTCAATTTTATGGCAATTTGAATTAGTAAAATTTCTTTTACTAGTAGCCAATTACATAGATGATTTATGTAGTAAAGTTCTTAATTACAAGGAGTTTCTTTAAAAAGTTCTCATAATACTTACTAGAAAACATATATGTTTATATATATATAATGAGTTTCTTCAAAAAGTTCTCATAATATTTAAGAGAACACATATATTATATGTTTATATAGAGAGACCCAAAATCTGAGGGTCACTCTCTGCTCCATTGGTCTGTGCTTGTTTTATGATAAATTCTTTGATCTATGGACATGTCATAACATTACATTGTCCTTCAATAAAACTTCCTTGTTTCTACTGTAATATTTCTAACCATTTGTTTTTATTGTTATTGTAAAAATGATGGATAGAAGGGTTACAGATATGTAAGTCAGATGATGATTACATTTCCCTTTGGAAAATGTAATACAAAATTCCCATGCTCTCTTCTAGTTTTTCAATATTATAAGTTTGGAAGGTATTGTGAGTAGGACAGCCTCGAACAGTTCTGCAATTTTAACTTGTTTTTAAATAAGTACTTCCACCCCTCCAGCCTAGCAGAAACTCACCCAGCTGGCTGCACCTCAGGTAGCAATACTGGCTGGTGCTTTTACATAGTGGTGCACACTTAACCATTTAAGTTCCTGAGGCTTACATGCTAACCATGGCCTCCCAAGCTGACTCATCCATTGTTAGGAGAGACAGTGGGAGCCATGCAAGGTGCAGCAGACTAGAGCCAGGGGACTTGCAATCCATCCCAGAGCCTTATGCTTGCATAAGTCCCTGGAGCTAGCATTCACCTAATGAGCCAGGAACACAAACAAACAAAGATAATATAGACAAGGTTCTCGCTTTCCACAGAGCTTTCAATTAGTGAGTGAATCATTTTACCGGTCATTCATTTGACTTATTTTTGAAATGTACCTAAAACTAATGAAACCCTACTAAATCCAAAGATGTAGGCTTCTGAAAACTAATGGTTGAAAACAAACTAGATACTCAGATTAAGACATAATCTGTGACTATACATGTATCTGTCCCTTCTATACAATTTACAGCTCACAACTGTAGTTCATCTTTAATAAAGGCCAGGGAAATTGTGAAAAATACATTCAGGATCCACAAAAGTTAAACCTCACTTAGTCATCCAAATTGGAGCAATCCTTTCCCATGGATATTCTGAATATCAATGTAAGTAACTTCAGCAAGGTATAAAATAATCTGTAACAGACGATGAAGAGAGTGACTTACCATTGGCATTTAACTCCAGATAATTTTGTCCTCATTAAATTCCTCATTTGCGAAAGAAAAATTTCAAATGGAATTACATCATGCTAAGAAGCTTCTATATAAGCCATGGAAATAACTTTCAGAATTAAAGATAACCTGCAGAATAACAGATTATAACCTATCACTGTGGATAAGGAATTTATACATGAAATTATACATCTATATGAAGCCTTGAACAAATCCTATATGCCCCACAAAAGTGACATCAGACACTTGTTTGTAATAAGGAAACTTGTAACCTGGATTTGGCTTCCTCCTCCTCCCCCTCCTAGTCTTCGTCCTCGTCCTCGTCCTCCTCCTTCTCCTCCTCCTCCTCCTCCTCGTCCTCCTCGTCCTCCTCCTCCTCTCCCCCTTCTTCTTCTTCTTCTTCTTCTTCTTCTTCTTCTTCTTCTTCTTCTTCTTCTTCTTCTTCTTCTTCTTCCTCCTCCTCGTCCTCCTCCTCCTCCTCCTTCTCCTCCTCCTCCTCCTCCTCCTCCTCCTCCTCCTCCTCCTCCTCCTCCTCCTTCGTCCTCTCTCTCTCTCTCTCTCTCTCTCTCTCTCTCTCTCTCTCTCTCTCTCTCTCTCTCTCTCTCTCTCTCTCTCCCTCCCTCCCTCCCTCCCTCCCTCCCTCCCTCCCTCTCTCTCTCTCTCTCTCTCTCTCTCTCTCTCTCTCTCTCTCTCTCTCTCTCTCTCTCTCTCTCTCTCTCTCTCTCTCTGTCTCCTTCCCTCCCCCTCCCCTTCCCCCTCTCTCTCCTTCTCATCATGTATGGACAAAGTAGGAGACATTTAAGATTTTATGAGAGTTAGGAAAATGGCCCTTACCAGATCCCAATCAAACTGACACTGCAACTTCAGCCCTCTAGTTATATCAGTTTAATAGAAGGAGCTGTATGTATTATTTTCACCTGCTTAATTAATATGATTTTAAATAAAGTCTACTTCATGGTAAATGTTCAGCAAAAACATTCTCATACATATAAATTTAAATGAGTTTCTGGTGTACAGTTGAGAAAAAGTGTAAGTATTCCTACACGTTTGCTTGGGGCATGATTTAAATTGTCATTTTATCCAATGAGGAATAATGCACATGCATGTAACCCCTTTGTGCCAGTGGGTACACTTGGGCAATGTCTGCAGGGCATATACCAACAAATGAAACATGTGGATTTGTGAACAAGAACATCGTCAGCTTTTGCAGGGATGTGGTCACAATTCATTCCACCAGACATGCTCTGCTTATTTGTGCAATCTCTGTTTTTCCCTCCTGTATGAATATTTCAGTTTTCTTGCCAACATTTGGCTGTCGTATTTTAAATGTTTGCAGGCATTATGACTGCAAAATGATTTTGTTCATTTAATTTGCATTTCCTAATTACCCAGTGTGCTTGATATTTTCATATGTTTTCATTCATTCCAATTGCTGCCTCTGTATATTTTATGTTCATATATTTGACCATTTTATTTTCCTTTTACATTGACAAAATATAGACTATCTTTATAATTGTTTGGATAACATTTCTAATTTTGTAATAATTTCACCACGGCTTTTTTGTATTTTAAATATTAGTCCCTCCTCCTTCTAAAAATTACTGGTCTTGGGGTTTGAACACAGGGCCTGGGTGCTGTCCCTGAGTCTAGTAGCTAGCTAATATCTATCATGGGAACAAGAGTAATACTTCTAGCTTTTTCTAAGTAGTACATTGGAGATAAGCATCTCATGGGCTTTGCTACCTAGGCTGGCTTTGAACCATGATCCTCAGATCTCCACAGTAAATATTGTCCTTTGAGTATGTAAAGACACAGTGTGTAAGTGCATCTGATCATAAAATAATATTTATGGAAATGAATTACAGAAAATGGAAACCAGAGGATTGTTTTTTTCTTTTTTTGCTAGTTTTGTTTTCTTTTTGCCACATTTGTTCTTTTTAATCTGTTGTTGAGAGGGTCAATAAGGCACAGAAACAGAGGGACAAAGGGTGAATAAATACAGTAGTACTCACTAGATACTATGTTGAAAATGAACTATTCAACTTATGGGGTGGGAATGGAAGAGAAAACCTGGAAGAGAGAAAAGGAAGGGTTGATACTGCTTAAAAAGAAATGTACTCATTTTATGACTTATGTAATTGTAACTGCTTTGAATATCACCTTTATAATAGAAATTTAAAAATAAAAATATTATCCTTTGATCCATTCACAATCTTATTATTTTGATGATATGTTTTTTCTTTCCTTTTCAAAACATTTTTGTCTTATTTTGCTAGTACTAGGGTCTCACACACAGATCTCACACACTTGTTAAACTGGCTGTTTTATTGCTGTTTTTTTGAACCGTTTTTCCTGAACTAACCTCAATATGTAATCCTACATATCTCAGCCTTCTGAGTAGCTAGTATCACAAGCACAAAACACCAGTATTTGGTGATAATGTGTGTGTTTTGTGTGTGTGTGTGTGTGTGTGTGTGTACTTAATTGCCTTTAGACTTCACTTCTGTTTACCCAAACCTATTACCCATAGCTTTCCATAAAATATTAGGAGTTTTATGAGAAAGCAAAATAAAATATTTACAAAATAAAAATAAAATTTCTCAACAGATGTTTTGAAATATTTGGTCTCATTGATTTGTAGTGCAATCAAATCCTATATCAAGTTCATACATGCAGGAGCAACTGCTACATACATTCAGCTTCTTTTCTGTCATTGTCCCCATTGTTATTTTGTTTTATTACCATAACCTTATTATAATAATTGATATATAATGAAATTATATTTTTAAATCTTTATAAAGAATTGTATCTTCTATTTCAGTAAAGAATGTCTTTGGGATTTTGATGGGGTTTGCATTGAATTTGTGTTATCATTTAGGCACTATAGCCATTTTCACTATGTTGGTTCTCCCTAGCTATGAGCATGGGATGTCTTTCAATTTACTAGTGTCCTCTTTAATTTCTTTCATTAGGCTTTTGTAGTTTTCATTGAATAATTCCTTTACATTTTGGTTAAGTATATTCCTAAGTATTTTATTCGGTTGGGGGTTATTGCGAATGGGATCATTTTCTTGATTTGGCCTTCTGTTTGTGTATTGTTGGTGTACAAGAAGGCTACTGACTTCTGAAGGTTAATTTTGTATCCTGCCACTTTGCTAAAGTAGTTTATTAATTCTAGAAGTTTGGGAGTGGAGTTTGTTGGGTCACTCAAATAGAGAATTATGTCATCTGCAAATAGGGATAGTTTAATTTCTTCTTTCCCTATGTGGATCCCTTTGATGTCCTTTTCTTGCCTTATCACTCTGGTTAAGGGTTCCAGCACTATATGGACCTTCCCAAGGATCCCGCCATACCACTTCTGGGCCTCTACCCTGAACAACATAACCCAAGATACGATAAGGACAACTGCTCAGCTATATTCATCTCTGCACTATTCACAATAGCCAGGCGATGGAAACAATCCAGATGCTCTAATGCAGATGAATGGATAAAGAAAATGTGGTATATATACACAATGGAATTCTACATAGCCAACAGACAAGATAAAATGATGGCATTTGCAGGAAAGTGGATGAATCTAGAGCGATTCATGTTGAGTGAGACAAGTCAAGACCTAAGAAACAAAAGGTGCATGGTGTCCTTAATATGTGGCTATTAAATACAAAGAGTACAAGAGCAAGGACTTAATATCTGCATACCCAATGCTATGGACATGGTAATGGAAATATAAACATAACTATATAGAAATAAAAACCTATGACTCTATAGACATAATATTTTATTTTCTAAAATTAATATGTTTCTATGAGATACAAACCCTTAGCCTAATTTTGATTAAGTTCTAAATACTAAGTCCCAGTGATTGTAAATAGAGATTCCTTCTTGAACACTCGTTTGTTAAACCTGTCATTTAAAATATGACGTAAAAATCAACATTAATAAAGAAAAAAATCTTTATAATGACTTTTTAAAATGTACTTTAGGAACATGCTTAAATTTTTTTTTAACTTTTTTATTAAACTTTTTTTTTTTGCCAGTCCTGGGCTTGAGCTCAGGGCCTGAGCACTATCTTGGACTTTCTCAAGGCTAGAGCTCTACCTCTTGAGCCTCAGCACCACTTCCGGCTTTTTTTCTATGTATGTGGTACCGAGGAATCGAACCCGGGTCTTCATACATGCTAGGCAAGCACTTTAACCACTAGGCCAAACTCCCGGCCCATGCTTAAATTTTCTAATAATAAAAGGAAACCCAAAGATTTTGCCAAGAAGTTGAATGCATAACTTAATCCATAGGCTAAAATTATTTTCATGGTTGTATCTACATTATATGTATATATGAATATATATAAATATCTAAATTGTAGACATATTTTGCTGGTATATACAGATTAATCTTGATAGATATGTCTCTGTATAGGTATACATATCTACCTATAGACACATATTTTACATATGTTTTCCTAAATATATATTTATACCTACTTATTTATATATGTATATATACAGATAGAAGACAGGTACATATATGCATATATGTAAACATATACTTGTTATATATTAGATGACCATTTTAGAAAAATGAATAACTTTTAAGAGTAAAAATCATATTAAGTGAAGTAAGCCAGACGCAAAGACGATAGGCCCAATAGTTTCCCTCATTTGCCATAATCAGTAGAAACCTTGACCTCTCCTAGCAGAGATTTACAATAGAACAAAATCTAGAGACATTAGGCCAAATATTATGACACTAAATGTAAGGACCTCTAGGATAAGGAAACAAAAGCCATATAATGAGTGATTGTTGTCCTTAATATACTATGTTATCCCTCATCTCTTTTGCCATCTCTTGGTTATCTCATATTGTTACAGTAGTTCACCTTGTTATCTGATATATTTTATGTCCGCTTAATTGGTTATTTGAAATTGGATAGGGAAGGGGCAAATCAAATGAGCAGGGGGAGGATGGGAGGGAAATGGGGACCATGTCATGAGAAAGGGTATCAATGTTTGTGAAGTTATGCATCTTATATCTGGTGAATATAATATAACCCTTCTAATAATCACAATTTAAAAGAGTATCTTGCCTAATGATGAAATTCATATCTATTTAATATTAGTAGACATAATCATTTCATCTTCTGTAAGCATAAGTATCCCCTTTTCTTTTAATGTATGAGCTTGGAATACAAATAATTGTTTTAGATTGTAGCATTTACTTTATTTCTCTGTTTTCTCATTACTCAGAGAGTACGATTAAAACCTACATCACACTGGGGCTGTGAGTTTGGCCTATTAGTAGAGTGCTTGCCTAGCATTTATGAAGACCCGGGTTTGATTACTTGGTACCACATACATAGAAAAAAAGCCAGAAATGATGCTGAGGCTCAAGGGGTAGAGCACTAGCCTTGAGAAAAAGAACCAAAGTATGGTGCTCAGGCCCTGAGTCTAATCCCAGGACTGGCAAAAAACATATTTAAAAAAGTATAAAAAAATTCTACAGCACAGGTTCATTTTTCAGTTTCATCATTAACACATGGATGTACGTGTTTACTATATGTATTGTATGCATACACATGGCTTTCTACAATTATTATGCAGTTATGAAACAAATTTTGTATCAGTCACTTAAATACAAGTCAAAAATTAATACAATCATATTTAATGCCATGAAAAGACACTTCATATCAGGTACTTTATATTGGTACTGAGAATCTGGTAGTAGTTCTTGTACTGAGGTGAATTTTGTGGTTTGCTATTCAAAAACTATGCTTTCTTTCTTATGCTTAGTATCTACCCAGCATACCATAGGCCATGTTTATACTTCCAACCTCTGTGTATCTTTATATTTAAAGTTCACTTTTTGTAAATAGTATACAGTTTTGTAACCAATGATACCACATCTGTTAATTCAAGTTAATTATTATTTTATTTAGACATTAGTCCATAATGTATTTCTCCTTTTTGTTTGTTTGTCTATTTCTCCTTTCCTATTCTGTTCAAGATGGAACATTTCTCAATTTGAGTGAATCAGGCTACTTTCCCTGGAAGCATGTTTGTGAGACTCAGTAAGGCCATGGGATCTTAATGTTACATGATCTTACCATTTTTCACATAGTACAATGGATGGCATTTTATAGAGTGACTTATACACATCAAACATCACTTTCCTCCATGTCCCACTACTAAAGACATGTGTCCCCATACAAGTCCCATTAAGATAAGAAAAGCTAAATGGAATGTGAATAAGGTAAAAAACAGAGAAAACAGCATGGACAAAGATCAATTAGTAACTATGTGCTGTGGGCTGATTAATTTTGTTTTTGTTTCTTTTCTTCATATAAAATAGCAGAGGTTGGGCTAGGAGTTTGGCCTAGTGGTAGAGTGCTTGCCTAGTATGCATGGAGCCCGAGGTTCAATTCCTTGGTACCACATACATAGAAAAATAAAAGCCAGAAGTGATGCTAAGGCTCAGTTGGTAGAGCTCTACCCTTGAGAAAGTCCAAGGACAGTGCTCAGTGCTCAGGCCCTGAGCTCAAGCCCAGGACTGGAAAAAAAAATAGCAGAGGTAACTATAATTGAGGTGAAAGAATATAGATAGATTATATGCCTTTCGATGAAATTCAGCCAAAAATACTGGTACTTAGCTGTGCCTTTGCAAATTTGCATTGAATTTCCTAGCTCACAGCTTTTCTCTTTATCACTAGAGCCAGAATTTTTGCACATACTGTCAAATGTGATATGCCTTGTACAGTTCACTTTCCTGTCACCCTATTCTTTCTGCCCAGGTGATTGTCTTGAGCAAATGTAACAGCAAGAAATGCTGCCATGTAAAGGTATGATTATATGACTAAATTAGATCTCTTGAAATTTTAACTTCTGTTGTGAGAAAATTATGACCCAAATAGGCTCTGGGTGCTGGAATGAGAAGACAGGAGGAAAAAAAAATAAGATAATACCAGATGTGGAGTTTCAGTCAAAATTAAAGTGTACTTACTTTAAGCACAAGATTATGGATATAATTACTAAAATATAGTTTCTACCTGAGGGGAGCTGGTGTGACAAATATAACAGAATTAAATTAGGAATGTAGTATAATGAATTAGTAGTTGGGCTTCAGAACAGATTTATTGAAATGCAACCATTCAGTTCCCCAAACATGCAGCTAAGTCACAGCTTCAGTGTTTGTATATACAAAAAAGAGTAATAACTTATGTGCCTTCAATCTTTGGTAAATTAAAAAAAATTAGTGCATCCACAGTGCCTGCTACTTAAAATGTTTCTGGAGGCTGTCGCTGCCAAACAACCAGCATCACTGGGGCTGTATTTGCATTTGTCAGCTTTGCATGACTCCAGTTAAATACCAGAAAGAGCAAACTTTTCAAGTCAGCACCTCTCTTTCACTTACAGTTTAGAGGTTCAAAGTCAGGGCATTGCATTGGTCTCTCTTCTTGTGACAGCCAGCCACAGTGACATAGCATAGTATAAGTGTATGCCAGGACAAAACAGGCACATCTTGAAAGGAGTAGACTATGAGAGAGAATATACAGTCCTATCTCAAGTGTTATTAATAATTCTCTAATAAACTACCTCAAAAAAAGGCACACAATGATCTAAAGACTTTCCATGTCTTAAGAGTCCGACTGTCTTCCAGTAGCACAATGCTGAGGACCAAACCCATGAGCCTTGGTGGGGCAAGGGCAGGGAGAGGTGAGGGTCAGGTCATTCACCATACAAACCACAGCAGTGCTACATCTGGATCCTGCACTGTAAGACCTAAATGAAGCATCTCATGAGCAAAGCAGCTGCTATACTCAGGGCATGGACAATCGTAGGACTCTAAAGCACTTGTGCCCATATGAAGGAGGAAGCACATGAGCCAAGTGCAGAAATTGAAAACCCTGATGAGAGTCATTTAATCACCTTGGGATGCAACTTTTCACCTGGAAAATTGAGATGCTATTTCATGAGTATTTTATGTGTTGACTAATTCAAGATCAGGAGGCACTTTAAAACACCAAGCAGCTAGCTTCATAATAGCATATTAATAGCAATAAAAACTAGCATGCCTTGCAAATTCTAAATCTAAACTCCATTTTGCTTAAGCTCCCTTGGCAGATTCATTTGGTCCTAATAGAACCATTCATTTTTCCATCATAAGATGCAGCTCAGTGTAACGTCGGGTTATCACACAACTATTATATTCCACTCCAGGGAGGACACAGGAGTCAAATGAAATGATTCATCTAGGAGGTTACTATATGTGCTTTAGTTAAATTGCTTGATATGGAGAGGGCTAATTAGAAATTTTAAAGCACTTTTTTTTAAGATCTTCATGTAGCAATTCCTAGGAATGCTATATTGTTGTAAATCTGCATTCTTGTTGTTTTGCAATATAAGGGATTGTTTTGATATGTCCATTTAAATCATAAAATGTACCTTGAACACCTAGGCTCAACCCCTCTCACTCTCCTTTCCTATTCTTCTTTCCTAATAGATGATGAACATTTCCCGCCCCATTTATATGGACTTATATGAAGTATTTGTTTTGTTTTCCTCCCGTGTCTTGTCTCCATTTGTTTTTCTTTTTCCATTGGTACCTATACTGAAGACATGTGTTATCTTCCTGATATTCTTTTGAGTGTATGTGCCAATACAAGGACTTGAACTCAAAGTCTATGCTCTGCCTCATTTAGCTTTTTTGCTCAGGGCTAGAACTCTACTACTTTACCTATATTTTTTCATTTTCAATATTTTGTAGTTTATTGAACCTAATTAGTTCACAACTTTCATGCCTGGGATAGCGTTGAATCATGACCCTCAGATCCCAGCCTCCTCGGTAGCTAAGGAACTTATGATTATAGATGTGTGAAACCTGTGACAAGTAATATGTGATTAGCCAGGCGTGGTGGCTCATGCCTATAATCCTAGCTATTCAGGAAACTGAGATCGGAGGATCAAGGTTCAAAGCCAGCTGGGGCACAAAAGGACCTGATACTCTTATCTCAAATTAACCTCTAAAAAATTAGAAAGTGAGGGTTGGCTCTAGGGTAAGGAGGTGGCCTTGAGCTGAAGAGTTCTGAGACAATGCCCAGGCCTAATTGAGCCCCCAAGACCCACAAAAAAAAGAAAGAAAGGAATAATATGTGGTATATTTTTAGATTGTGTATTGGTTTTGAACTCAGAGCCTGGGCATGAACTGAATGGCTCAAAGCTAGTACTCTACTACTGGAGCTTAAGTTTATCCTGTATATATGAGAGAAAATACATGACCATTTTCTTCTAAACCTAGCTTACTGAACTTAATGTGATAGCCTCCAGAGCCATCCATGTCCCTGCCAGCAATATAATGCCATTCTTCTTTGTGGCTAAATAATGTATGTGCCTGCGGGGGAGTTTCTCAGCTTAGCTAATTTGAATAGTGCTGCAATGAACATAGGCACACAGGTGCCTCTAATCATTTCTTATTATATAAATACCCAATGGTTTTGTATACACAAAAAGAAGTGCCTCTACTATTCTCTATTGTATAAATGCCCATTTGTTGTATTACTGGAAGCATAGTATTTACCATTTTACTATTTTTTGGCCAGTCCTGGGGCTTGAACCCAGGGCCTGGTCACTCTCCTGGAACTTTCTCAAGGCTAGCGCTCTATCACTCGAGTTACAGTACCACTTCTGGCGGACTCGAACCCAGAGCTCCATGCATACTAGACAGGCATTCTAACACTCGGCAATGCTTCTTGTCTTCCATTTTTACTTTTTATTAGCAAGGTCTTCCCTGATTTCCATAGTGATTGCATTCCCTTACATTTTCAACAATAGAACCTAAACCTACCATTTTTCCATGTCTTCAGCCTCAAAGAAACAAACATCCCACTAAAAGGTAGGCTAAAGACTTAAAGAGAGAATTCTCTGAAGAGGAAATAAAAGTGGCCTATAGATGCATGAAGAATTTCTCTACATCTCTGGCCATACAAGGAATGTAAATTAAAATAATTTTGAGATTCCACCTCACCCTGGATAGAATGGCCAATACCAAGAAATCTAATACCAACAGATGCTGGCAGGGATGTGGCCAAGAGGGATTGCTACTACACTGTTTGTGGGAGTATAAACTTGCTCAACCACTAGAAAGCAGTATGATGATTCCGCAAAAGACTAAATAGAGAGTTCCCCTATGATGTAGCAATCCCACTCCTTGCATTAATCCAAATGTCCAGAAACAAGGCCATGCTAAAGCTTCTAGCACAATGATGTTCATTGCAGTATTATTTACCATAGGGAAGATATAGAACCAACCCAGATACTCCTCAGTACATGAATGGATCAAGAAGATGTGGTACCTATACACAAGGTAATTATGTGCTTCCATCAGAAAGAATGTCATTGCCCCATTTGTAAGGAAATGGAAAGAATTGGAAAAAAAAAAACTTATATTAAGTGAAGTAAGCCATTCCCAAAGGAGCATAGGTTCCTCGGTTTCACTCATTTGTAATAATTAGTTCACACCTAGGACTCTCCAAGCATAGGATCACAATAGCTCAAAAGCTATGTACCTATGCTCATACAGGATGAGACTAAACAAAATGAACTCTAGTATATGGAAACAAGAGGTTTATCTCTGTGTTGTTCTTAAGATAGTATGTGAAGTTATTTCTTTTCTCTTTTTTTCCCACATGTGGTTAATCTAATGTAGTTACCCTATCTGACTTTATAATGTGGTAATTGTATATATGTTTATTTGTTTATTTGAAATAGGGATGAAAGGGGGAAAAACAAGATGATTGGGAGGGGTGGGGGTAAGAAAGGGGGACAAAAACATGACAAGTCATGTCAAGGTTCAAAAATATTATACCCATTAGCTGACAAATGTAACTGTTAATCCCTCTATACATTATCTCAACAATAAAATAAAATAAAAATATTATACATTTAATAATTAAATATATAACACTCTTCAGATTATTATGTGTGTCTGATATTATTATTTGAACATGTGTGTTTTTAAACACAAGGCATGACCATTAGCGTGTATGAGCTTATTTCAGAGAGAAGCCTAATGTGAAATCATATACACCTCCTTGTAACCAAAGGTGCAGATATTGGGACTGGGGTTTTTTTCAACAGAGAGGGGAAAATGTAGGAACTGGAGACAACAAGAAAAACAAGCCAGCATTTACAAAATGATAAATGTGCCACATGATGGGGAAAATATAGTTATGCATATTTCTTCCACTGTATAAAACACTTTCATGTACACGCATACATTTGTACAGATGACATGTTGAGATTCAAAAACAAGGGAATAAAATGTGTATGGCATGACTCAATTCTTGTCAAAACAAACCAATGAAATCTTCTCTATGCTAATACATTTGATTGCATATATCCCTTTTCATGAGAAAATTTATGTACAGTGTCCTGCTCAAGGCAGTTCAAACAGGATATGATAGGATCAAACAGAGATCAAAGAGAGGAAGGGTAGTATAGTCTCACAAATAAGAAAATTAGATCTTAGAAATAGCAAGTAAGTTATACAATGTCAAGACCAACATTCTTTATTATAATTCCATCACCCATCTTTCTTCAATAATATTTCTCTACAACGAAGATATATTGCAGACTCATCAGTTTGAACAGATGCTGCATAATTGCACCCTTCTATGTTTCTCTTGCTACTTCTTCCAATAGCACTACATACTAGGCCCCCTAGAAACAATTCAGCTTTTCGAAAACTCCATAAGTTGTCATTCTGGGACCTTTGATACAAGATTTTCCTTGCCTTGAACATTTGTTCTTTGGTTTTCATCTGGCTATCTTAACTACATTCTTTATATTTGAACTTCAATAGCACGCCAAGCCAGACCATGTTTGCCTCATTATGTAAATCAGATATCTTATAGTTATCTTTTATGCATTATACGACTGTACTATGTTTTTTGTATAGGACATAATTTATAAATTCTTTTGTCTGTTTAGAGCTTTGAATGTGATCATAAAAAGAACAGAAACTCTTTGTTTTCTCATTTTTTCATTTCCAAGATCACAGTTCTTGCCTTGCTAGCCCATAATTGCTCACAGATAAAACTGTTTGTATATTCTGAAGGTGTCTTAGAATAGCCATGTCAGAACATTTTACTGATTTGTTGGAAGCAAAGTCTCAGTTTGTATCCCAGGCTGACATGGAACTTGTATTGTAAACACTGTATTTCCCATAGGCTAAGACTACAAATGTTACTACCCCTGATCTCCCAAGGCAGAATTATGCCAAAGCTTGTCTTTCTCTGCGATGAAATTAATTGCAAACCCAAGTCTACAATTTCACTCACAGAAAATTAAACAATCATCTCTTATTCCTGAAACTTTCTTCAGTGTCAATTACCTACCTTAAACCATGATCAGATGATATTAATCAGGAAGTTCTATAAATCAAAAGTTTTAGCCTGTATCCTGATAAGACCTCATGATGTATTGAGCCATCCTGTGAATATTTATATCTGATATCTTTGCCCAGAATGTGTATGCCATGTCCTTGTGTCCATTAGAAGTTACCTTGAAAAATAGATCAATTAAATGAACTTTTGTTCATGTAGACCTTGTTCTATGGTTTAATAATGGTCCCAAAAGGCAAGAGAAGTCATGGCACTAATTCACCTATATCAATGAGAAATCATAAAGGTTTTCCTTCAAGTGAAAATATAAAATAACAAGAAAAGAGAAGGAATGATCTGATGACATCGATAAGAAGTAGGCTAAGGACACATATTTTAATCACAAAATTGTGAAGAAAATAAATATAAATGAGTACTAGTGCATTTGCTCACACTTCAAATTGAAGAATCAGGGCCACAATATATCACAAGTACTTTCTGGGGATGGAAGTTGATTGTATTTTTATGGAGAAGACAGGTATAGATGCAGGTCAGAATTGAGGGCAGGGTGTTGCTCCAGGAGTCATGGAATCTCTGAGAAACTTCAGAAAGGGCTTATATTGTATTTAAACACAATTAAGAGGCAGCCACACAAATAAAACTGTATTTTTATTAAAAACCATAAAAACTAAAATCTGTTACCATGTATCTGACAGAGGTGAATGAATTTATTAGACAAACATTGTATCATCCAACACTAATTTTTAACTGGGACGAAACCTGATTTTTGTGTACGGAGAAAGTCAAAAGCTTGGGCAAATAGTCATATAACAGAGCCAGATGTAAAATTTGGAAGCAGGAACTCACGTGATCTCCCAAAACAATTCTCTATCTTACCTTTTTTCTGAAAACAATCAAAGTTGTGATTGACTGACACTTTGTTTATGGAATAGTTTTATCAATGTTTAGTACTCAAGGTGAAAACAAATACACCCAGAAGAGGAAAACTTTAACATTATATTCCTAGGAATAATACATTTTGTACCTGGCTATCCAGAGTCTTTCGCTATGTACATAAAAATAAAATTTTTAGTTTGAAATATGATGTCATTGTTTCATAACATTTGGTGAATTATTTAACTTCAAGGATTTACAAAGCCCACCTGTGATATAAAGCTTATCCGGACATGATGCGGTGCTGGAAATCACTCACTGCTGGTGATGTGATAGCATTCGTCAAAGTTGTAGTCAATGAATTAAGTAAGAAATTATCATTTTTGCTGGGAGAAAAAGCCAAAAATGATTTTAAAGACTCCTTAGGAAGTGATGTGGAATGAAGGAAATGGTTCACTTAGTGAAAGAACTTAGAAAAAAGGACTTGCTGGCATGCTTGGTAAACAAAAGGTTGACAATTTCAAGCACTGAAATAGAAATGGCAATAAGAGACCTTCCACCTAAGAAAAGCCCAGGGCCAGATGGATTCACAGCTGAATTCTATAAGGTCTTCAAAGCAAAGCTCACACCAATACTCATTAAGCTCTTCAACAAAATTGAAAATGAAGCCTCTTTGCCAAACTCATTCTATGAAACCAGTTTAACCCTCATCCCCAAACCAGACAGAGATTCAGCAAAGAAAGAGAACTATAGACTCATTTCTTTGATGAATATTGATGCAAAACTTCTCAACAAAATACTGGCCAACCGTCTTCAGTAACTCAAAAAAAATTACACATTATGATCAAACAGGATTCATCACAGGGATGCAAAGCTGGTTCAACATATGCAAGTCAATTAATATAATTCAACACATCTATAGGAGCAAGGACAAAAATCACATGATTGTCTTAATAGATGTAGAAAAGGCATTTTACAAGATCCAACACCCCTTTATGCTAAAAATTCTGGAGAAACTAGGAATCCATGGAACATTCCTCAGTACAATAAAGGCTGTGTATGACAAACCTACAACTAGCATTATATTTAATGGCAAAAAGCTAAAGCCATTCCCTCTAAAATCAGGAATGAGACAAGGATGCCCACTCTCTCCACTAATCTTTAACATAGTATTAGAATTCCTAGCCAGAACAATAAGGCATGAAGCAAACATAAAGGGGATCCAAATAGGGAAAGATTAAGTGAAAATTTTCCTCTTTGCAGAGGACATGATTCTGTATTTAAAGAACCCTATAGACTCTACTCCCAAGCTCCTTGATCTGATTCAAAATTTTGGAAGGGTAGCAGGGTTCAAAATTAAGCCTCAAAAATCAACTGCCTTCCTCTACGCCAACAGTGAGAGGAATGAGTCAATAATCAGGAAAGCAACTCCTTTTGTAATAGCCTCAAAGAAAATAAAGTACCTAGGAATTAACTAAGAATGTAAAGGACCTTTTGATGAAAACTTTAAAACCTTGAAAAAGAAAATTAAAGCAGAACTGAGGAAATGGAAAAACCTGCCATGTTCCTGGATTGGAAGAATCAACATCATGAAAATGACAATCTTGCCCAGGGCTATCTACAAATTCAACGCAATACCCATCAATATCCCAATGGCATTCTTTAAAGAAATAGAAGAAGCAATCCAAGATTTCATATGGAATAATAAAAAAATCCCATATAGCAAAAACACTTCTTAGCAGAAAAAAACAGTGCAGGAGGACTTTCAATACCAAACTTTAGACTGTATTACAGAGCTATAATTATCAAAACAGCTTGGTACTGGCACAAGAACAGGCCTGAAGACCAATGGAATAGAACTGAGGACACAGATATTAACCCACAGATCTATGGCCACCTAGACTCTCATAAGGGAGCCAAAAAAATAGAATGGAAGGTAGACAGCCTCTTCAAAAAGTAGTGCTGGCAGAACTGGTTAAGCAACTGCAGAAAACTAGAGTTGGACCCTTCTTTGTCACACTGCACTAGGATTAACTCCAACTGGAGCAAAGACCTCGAGGTAAAAGCAGGTACACTGAAAACTTTACAAGAAGGAATAGGAGACACACTAGGCCTCCTTGGCACAGGTGGAAACTTTCTTAATAATCACCAAGAAACACAACAAATCAGACGATGTCTGGTAAGTGAGACTGCATTAAACTGCAGAGCTTCTGTATGGCAAAGGACATGCCTAGCCAATTAACTAGAAAGCCTACAGAATGGGAGAAGATCTTCACTAACCATACAATGGACAAAGGCCTCATATCTAAAAATATATCTTCCAAAACTAATCTCCAAAGAAACCACCATCCCATTAAAAGATGGGCCAAAGACTTAAAGAGAGTCTTCTCTGAAGAAGAAATAAAAATGGCCTGCGGACACATGAAGAAATGCTCCACATCTCTGACCATAAAAGAAATGCAAATCAAAACAACTCTAAGATTCCACCTCACTCCAGTTAGAATGGCCAGGATCAAGAAATCTAATAACAACAGGTGCTGGAGGGGATGTGGCCAGGAGGGATCACTACTTCATTTTATATGGGAGTGCAAACTCATTCAACCACTATGGAAAGCAGTATGACAATTCCCCAAAAGACTAAACATAGCACTCCCCCTTATGACCCAGTGGTTCCATTACTTGGCATTTACCCAATCGTAGAGAAAGGACATACTAAATCCACTAGCACACCAATGTTCATTGCAGCACTATTTACCATAGCAAAGATATGGAACCAACCCAGATGCCCCTCAGTTGATGAGTGGATCACAAGGTGCGGTATTTATACACAATGGAATTCTATGCTGCTCTCAGAAAGAGCGGCATTATCCCTTGTATAAGGAAATGGAAAGACTTAAAAAATCATATTAAGTGAAGTAGGGCAGACTCAAAGGAACATAAACTCAATGGCTTCCTTCCTTTGTCATAATCAGTAGAAACCTTGGGCTCTCCTAGCAGAGAGACCGACCATTAGCAAAACTTACCAAAAAAAGCAGGGAGCATATCGAAATAAACGAAATCACAGAATATCATGACAGAAATTACCAAGATCCAGAGTATCATGAGGGAATACTTCTCAAAACTTTACTCCAACAAATTTGAGAATCTAGAAGAAATGGGTGAATTTCTCGCCAATATTAACATACCCACACGGAATCAAGAACTAACTCAACTAAACAAGCAGGCCTATTCCAAGCACTGAAACAGAAATGGCAATAAGAGACCTTCCACCTAAGAAAAGCCCAGGGCCAGGTGGATTCACAGCTGAATTCTATAAGGTCTTCAAAGCAGAGCTCACACCAATACTCCTCAAGCTCTTCAACAAAATTGAAAATGAAGGCTCTTTTCCAAACTCATTCTACGAAGCCAGTATAACCCTCATCCCCAAACCAGACAGAGATTCAGCAAAGAAAGAGAACTATAGACCCATCAAAGAAAGAGAACTATAGACTCATTTCTTTGACGAACATCGAAGCAAAACTTCTCAACAAAATACTGGACAACCGTCTACAACAACTCAAAAAAAAATTATACACCATGATAAAACAGGATTCATCACAGGGAGGCAAAGCTGGTTCAACATACTCAAATCAATTAATATAATTCAACACATCAACAGGGGCAAGGACAAAAATCACATGATTGTCTCAATAGATGCAGAAAAGGCATTTGACAAAATGCTCTGGAGAAACTAGGAGTCCAGGGAACATTCCTCAGTACAATAAAGGCTGTGTATGACAAACCCACAGCTAGTATCGTACTTAATGGCGAAAGCTAAAGCCATTCCCTCTAAAATCAGGAATGAGACAAGGAGGCCCACTCTCTCCACTCCTCTTTAACATAGTATTAGAATTCCTAGCCAGGGCAATAAGGCAAGAAGCAAGCATAAAGGGGATCCAAATAGGGAAAGAGGAAGTAAAACTACCCCTCTTTGCAGATGACATGATTCTGTATTTAAGGAATCCTATAGACTCAACTCTCAAGCTCCTTGAGTGCAGGAGGAATTTCAATACCAAACTTTAGACTCTAATACAGAGTTATAATTATCAAAACAGCTTGATACTGGCACAAGAACAGGCCTGAAGACCAATGGAATACAACTGAGGACCCAGATAATAAACCACAGACCTATAGCCACCTAATCTTTGACAAGGGAGCCAATAAAATAGAATCAAAGAAAGCCTCTTCAACAAGTTGTGCTGGCAGAACAGGTTAAGCACCTGCAGAAAACTAAAGTTGGATCCTTCTTGGTCACCCTGCACTAGCATTAACTCCAAATGGATCAAAGACCTCAACGTAAAAGCTGACACACTGAAAACTTTACAAGAAGGAATAGGAGACACACTAGGCCCCCTTGGAACAGGTGGAAACTTTCATAATAAGGACCAAGAATCACAACAAATCAGAGAAAGACTGGATAAGTGGGACTGCATTAAACTGCAGAGCTTTTGTATGGCAAAGGACATAGCTAGTAAATTAATTAGGAAGCATACAAAGTGGGAGAAGATCTTCACCAACCATACAACAGACAAAGGCCTCATATCTAAAAATATATCAACAGCTCAAAAAATTGAATCACTCCAAAACTAACCTCCAAAGTAACACCCATCCAATTAAAAATGGGCCAAAGACTAAAAGAGAGTCTCCTCTGAAGAAGAAACAAAAATGGCCTATAGACACATGAAGAAATTCTTCTCTGGTCATAAAAGAAATGCAAATCAAAACAACTCTAAGATTCCACCTCACTCCAGTTAGAATGTCCAGGATCAGGAAAACTAATAACAACAGATGCTGGAGGGGATGTGGCAAGGAGGGATCACTACTACCCTGTTGGTGGGAGTGCAAACTCGTTCAACCACTATGGAAAGCAGTATGGCAGTGCCTCAAAAGGATAAACATAGAGCTCCCCTATGACCCAGCAATTCCACTACTTGGCATTTACCCAAACATCCAGAAACAAGGACATACTAAATCCACTAGCACAATGATGTTCATTGTAGCACTATTTACCATAGCAAAGATATGGAACCAACCTAGATGTCCCTCAGTTGATGAATGGATCAACAAGATGTGGTATTTGTACACAATGGAATTCTATGCTACTTTCAGAAAGAACGACATTGCCCCATTTGTTAAGAAATGGAAAGACTTAGAAAAAATGATATTATGTGAAGAAAGGCAGACTCAAAGGAACATAAGCTGAATAGTTTCCCTCATTTGTCATAATCAGTAGAAACCTTGGGCTCTCCTAGCAGAGATTTGCAATAGAGCAAAACCTAGATACATAAGGCCATATAGTATGATGCTGATTGAAAGGACCTCTAGGATATGGAATCAAAAGCCATATAATGAATGATTGTTATCCTTAATATACTATGTTATCTCTCAGCTCTTTTGCTGTCCCTTGGTTAGCTCATATTGTTACAGTATCTCACTTTGTTATCTGATATATCAGATATGCTTGTATTTGGATATTTGAAATTTGATAGGGAAGGGGGCAAAACTAGATTGGGGTTAAGGGGGGAGGGAAATGGGGACCAAGACATGTGAAAGGGTATCAAGGTATGTGAATTAATACACCTTCTATCTTATAAATATCATGTAACCCTTTTATTACTTACAATAAAAATATCAAAAAACAATAAAAAGACATTGTATTTATAAAAAAATAAAATAAAATTTCCATTTTCAATATTATTTTTTAAAATCCTTTAATTTTGTGGGGGGACATTGATTTAGAAACTTTTTTACTTTTGATGATGGACCTCTTAAAATTTCTTCTAACTTTGTACGTCTGATTACATATATTTTATATTTTCTTTTTGTTTCACTTCCACAAGCATTTCTTCCAATTTCTGTTTAAACTAACTTTGCTGAATTTTGCTCTCTGCTATCATATTTTTATCTTGAAGTATAGTCATGATTTGAAACAAAAGTATATGTAGATATATAAATGAAATTTAAATTCTTACAGTTACTAAACGTTTTAATTGTTTCCCAAATATATCATTTTATTGCATTCTGATGTTTAATAGAATCCTTGGTCCTCTGAGGCTATAAATGAATTTTTTTTTTGCCAGTCGTGGGCTTGAGCTTAGGCCTGAGCACTCTCCTTGAATTTTCTCAATGTTAGAACTCTACCACTTGAGCCTCAGCACCATTTCTTGCTTTTTTCTATGTATGTGGTATCGAGGAATCGAACCCAGGTCTTCATACATGCTAGGCAAGCACTCTACCATTAGGCCAAACTCCCGGCCCAAATATATAAATGAATTTTTGAAAAGTTTTTCTCATATAGTTTCAATTTATCACATAATTGCTTTATTTCCTGTTCCTTTTTATGTTTTTTTGTTTTTGTTTTTTGTCTTAACTTGGCCTTGGTGGGTGCCTGGACTCTGGGCCCGTACTCGGGCCTGTGTCTGAGCTCTTCAGTTCAAGGCTATTGCCCTACCTTTAGAGCCACTGAGCCATTTCCAGTTTTCTAGTGGTGAACTGGATATGAGAGTCTCACAGACATTATTGCCAAGGCTGGCTTTGAACTGCAATCCTCAGGTTACTTTATTTTCCTGTGACTGTTTTCCTTACATATTTCAGTTGAGTATGACTATTGACCATCTGTCGAAAGTTAAGAATATAGAACTTTAAAGCTACTTGAATTTTGAGCCAAGGGGTAAAGCTTGTAAGTTATGAATTTAACTCTAAGCATAGTTGCTTCATATCATTTTTTTCCTGTGGGGAGTGTTCAGTCATATTCCAAAATTCACCAATCTGAAAGTTCTTTGAGGAAAGAAAATTGTGTATTTCCATACACTATGTGTATATGGACAGTTTACCCTTCGTTTTTCAGGTTTTGAGTTTAATTTCCAGAAATCCCCCATTTGAAGAAAGTACAACTGCTACCAATACAGATTTTCAACTCTGGTATTAACTACTTTCTAAGAACAGAAAGTACTGGTTACTGAACTTCAGTTTGTGGCATTGTGTTTTGTTTATTCCTTTTAAGATGGCTTAAAAATTATTCTTTGTCCAATGTTCTTTGTTTGTTTGGGACTCTGCTTCTTTTTCTTTTCTTTTCTTTTTTTTTTTAGTTTTTTGCCAGTCCTGGGCTTGAGCTCAGGGTCTGAGCACTGTCCTTGGACTTTCTCAAGGCTAGAGCTCTACCAATTGAGCCTCAGCACCACTTCTGGCTTTTTTCTATGTATGTGGTACTGAGGAATCAAACCCAGGTCTTCATGTATGCTAGGGAAGCACTTTAACCTCTAGGTAAAACTCCTGGCCTGGACTCTGTTTCTTTTATATCCTCTTTTTGTTGGCTATCGAAGGCCTCGTATCTGTTGTCATTACCTTTACATCTTCCCTCTTTTCCTTTGTATATTGTATCATTTAAGATTTATTTTCATTTTTGAAAGAAAAGTAAATAATAGACTCTCTCAAGTCTATTAAATTAGGTTAATATTTGGTAAGAATATAAATTGTTTGTTATTCTCAAGATTATTTATCAACGGAGTCAGGGTCCTCTTCCCGTTGAGTGACTTTGCCTGTGTGGCTCCCTGTCCAGCATGTTATCTTCCCGGGAATCACCATGTGTGGAGTGGATCAGATGCAATTGTGTTGTTGATGTGCTAGGGATGCATCCTTGCTTATCAGTCATAGATATGCTCAAACAGCCCATTGACTTAATCTTCTCACCATTACATTCAGACCAGTCTGTGGCTGGGATTGTGATCTACTGGTAGAATGCTTGCCTAGCATTCTTGCATTCGGTTCCTTGACAACACATACACAGAAAAAGCTGGAAATAGTGCTGTGTCACAAACGATAGAGCACTAGCCTTAAGGAAGCTCAAGGACAATGTCTAGACCCTGAGTTCAAGCCTCTGGAATAGCAAAAACAAAGAAATAAACAACAATAACAACAACAAAAACCTCAGCATTCAGACCAGTCTGCAACTCTGTACTTTACAAGTAGTTGAGTTAATGGGGCCCTTTGAAAACACCATAATCCTGCCTCTAATGTCCTGACATTTAGTAAATTCTAAATAATGGTTTCTAGATCCCTTCTCCATGAATACATTCACATCGCAACGGATGTTTTGAAATGCAAACTCTGAGACCACTGTTTTATAGAAGGAGGAGGGCATGTCTTTGAGATCCCAGACCTTAACAGAAATGCAGAAATGGCATTTATCATACCCATGCCAAAAGAAGGCGACCCTTCAGGTACTGGTATTACAAGGAGGAAATCTGCATCTTTGTTATTTAGTCATGGTGGCTGGCTGACTATGATGCTGCATCTGCCTTATGATAGCCAAGCAGAGGTCTGCAACAGAAAGACCATTCAATACCATAAAGAAAAAGGAATTGGACTTCTCAAAGCTTACAGAAATATAACTCTGACTGCCTCAAATTTCTCTTCATGAAATACATCTGATAAGTTGGTGTTTTTCATTCAGTGTTGAGGTCGATTCTGACATGAGGTCAAGGGGCAAGATTCTATGCATATGGAAGGAATTAGCCTAAAAGTAGTCACCATAGAATCTGTGATCTGTTCCCCCAACAGCCCTCAGTGTCACATCAGCTATCTGAAATGTACAGCTTGCTCAAAACTGGACTTGAATTTCAGTTTGCTTTTTGACCTGCATCAATACTAGGGGTTGAACTCAAGGCTTGGGAGCTGCTCTTAGCTTCTTTATGCTACCATAAAGAAGTGCTCTACCACTTCAGCCACCCATCCACATAAACTTTTCACTAATTAATTGTATATGAACATCACAAACTTGTCTGTCCCAACTGGTTTGGAGTCATGATCCTTAGACCTCAGTCTAAGTGGAAGCCATCAGCTCCCTACTAGAATTTCACTCATCTTAAGCATCATTTTTGTTACTAAATATATTTATTCATCTGGATTACAATATCATTGTCTAAAGCTAATTAAGGAGTATATTGTTTTGAGATATTTTGGGCATTATACATGTGTGTGTGTGTAAATATATATATTTTTCTTGTTGTAAATAAAAGTACAGCAAATCAGTTTACACATTTTATTCCATTTACTTCCTATGCAGATGCTACACATTTTCATTTATTACTTTGTCTTAATACTTCCTGTTCCCTTATACTATTCTAGACATGTAGTTAAAGGGTTGGCAGAAAGAAAAAAAATTAACACTGATCAGAAAAATGTCCCGCACATTTCTTCTATATTCCATGATATGTGGTTTAATAAGCAACAGTCAATTAAAATCTGTTACCCGCCTTCGGTGGACATTCACTCTCTAAACCAGAAGCAGACATGGATAGCATAACATAATCAGCTGGTTTTGAGATCCTCTTTGGAGAGGGATGGGCACAGAGAAGGGGCTTCTGTGTGTTGTGCCCAGTAAGTGGGCTTGAGATTCGCTAACCTATTCAGCAGGTTCCTTGCTGACCACAGCTCCTATCACATCCTTGGACCAACACTGACATGACGTTTAAGTCAATCCCTCCTGATCTTGAGAATTACTGCATCGCCATGTACAGCCTTCAGAAATCTACTTTTAAAAGTTCTTTTTATTATCTATGGGCCCTAACATGATAAAATAATGTTGTGCTATTGAAGAAATGCTCGACATCTCTGGCCATAAAAGAAATGCAAATCAAAACAACTCTAAGATTCCACCTCACTCCAGTTAGAATGGCCAGGATCAAGAAAACTAATAGCAACAGATGCTGGAGGGCACGTGGCCAGGAGAGATCACTACTACCCTGTTGGTGGGAGTGCAAACTCGTTCAACCACTATGGAAAGCAGTATGGTAGTTCCTCAAAAGGCTAAACATAGAACTCCCCTATGACCCAGCAATTCCACTACTTGGCATTTACCCAACCATCCAGAAACAAGGACATACTAAATCCACTAGCACAACAATGTTCATTGCAGCACTATTTACCATAGCAAAGATATGGAACCAACGCAGATGCCCCTCAATTGATGAGTGGATCAAGAAGATGTGGTATTTATACACAAGGGAATTCCATGCTACTGTCAGAAAGAACAACAATGCCCCATTTGTAAGGAAATGGAAAGACTTAGAAAAAAATGATATTATGTGAAGAAAGGCAGACTCAAAGGAACATAGGCTGAATAGTTTCCCTCATTTGTCATAATCAGTAGATACCTTGGGCTCTCCTAGCAGAGATTTGCAATAGAGCAAAACCTAGATACATAAGGCCATATAGTATGATGCTAAATGAAAGGACCTCTAGGATATAGAAATAAAAGCCATATAATGAATGATTGTTGTCCTTAATGTACTATGTTATCTTTCATCTCTTTTGCTGTTCCTTGGCTATCTCATATTGTTACTGTATTTCACTTTGTTATCTGATATATTGTATATATGCATATTTGGTTATTTGAAATCACAGAATGGCACAAAAAAAGAGAAAAAGAAATGATAAATATCTAAGATGTATATGCTCACTGCCAGGTACAGTGCCTCATACCTGTAATCCTAGTTACTCAGGAGGCTGAGATCTGAGGATTGAGGTTTAAAGTCAGCCCAGGCACAAAGGCACCTGAGACTCTTATCTCCAATGAAGCACTTAGAAAACTGGAAGTGGCCAGTGGCTCAAGGGCTAGGGCCTTGAGCTGAAGGTCTCGGGGACAGCCCTAGGCCAAGAGTTCAAGTCCCACAACTGACCATAAAAAAGATGTATATGCTCACATTGTAAAAATATATGCTCACATTGTAGAAAATATAAATGTATCAAAACACCATATTATCGATTAGCATGTAAAATATGATAATAATAGTAATGAGTTGGAAGACCGTGAAGAATTAAATGAGCTACTATAGAAAATAACAGGAGGCCTGTTACTAGCACCTATAATGTTTAATAGTTTAATTTATTAAATTTTATAAGTGGTTTCATCATTTCATTTCCATATGTATGTATAATGTAGATGGACTATATTCACCCACTGTATTAATTTCTTTTTCTCATCTCTTCCCTCAAATTTTCCCTTCCTTTTCCACTCATGGATAATGCCATAAGTGGAATGTCTATATTAATATACATTTTGATATAATTAAAGAATCATGCATTAAAATATATACCATTGTAGTACCTATTCCAATCTCTGAAAGTATCAATTTCTCTATATTTTTACTTCTTAGAATATATAATTATTAAACTTTTTCATGATAATAATGTAAAAACCTTATGTCTCTCTACTACTTTAATTCACATTCTGTTATGGATGAACAAATTCATGATGGTTTATTGATCGTTTTTGGTCTTCATTTTGAATTTCTAGGTATTGCTTTTTATTCACTTTTATGAAGAAAGTTACACCATTGATTTTGTGCAGTTGCCAGATACTTTTATGTATTCAGACTTAAAACCTGTTATTTCCATAGATGTGTTGAAATTTTATTGTACAATTTTGATTATATATAGATACTTTTATCTGTGCAGATGTATGTTTTGTTATCATATTTAAAATCTCACACTCTTTGGAATCATTTTTGAAATACTTTATTATTATGATTTTTACATCATATTTCAGATGTCATGTTTAACAAACAAATATTCTGGAAGGGAATCTTTGAATGCAATCACAGGCACATAGATTTTAGAACATAATTAAAATTAAGCTGAGGGTTTATATCTCATAGATACAGTCTCACCACTGAAAGATAATGTAAATATTTCTCTAGAACTTAGGTTAATTCAACATCCATTTACATTCTGGCATGTATAGTATGGAATAGATATATGGCTATTTCTTTTCACAAATAGAAAATCAATATATTTATTATACTGGAATATAACAACTGTTTCAAATGATACCATTTGGTGCTGGGAGTGTGACCTAGTAGAAGAATGTTTGCATAGCATGGACAAAGCCCTGGTTCAATTTCTTGGTACCATATACAAAGAAAAATTTCAGAAGAAGTGTTGTGGATAAAATGAAAGAGTGCTAGCCTTGCGAAAACTCAAGTCTCGTGCCCTGAGTCCAAGTCGGTCAAAAAACAAATGTCAGTTTTTGTGGAGGGAAGTGTTCATTACTAGAAACTTAGAAACTTACTCTTTAGAACTAATACTATATTAAGCATGCTGATAAGCAGTTTTTCTTAGAAATATAATTTTTAAGAATTTTTTAGTGAGACTTGACCTCAGGATTGTACTTGCTCAGCTCAGCTTGCTCTCTCAGTATGCTTTACTGGCACCCTATTGCACTTTGAAAACAGGTTTCATTCATTAGTTCCATAGATGAAATTTTGTGCACATTATTGTCCAGCTGGTTTCAAGTGGCAGTCCTCCATAAATCAGCTTTGTGAGTTATATGCCTGGATTACAAGCATGAGTGACAGGTGCTGAATACTCAGTTGTATTTTGAAAGTTCAAATGATACTAGTAGACTTATGTTGCATTAAAATTTTAAATTAATCAGATAAGCCAAGCTTAAAAAAAAGAAACCCTAACCAAAGAACTCTTAGATCTGATTAATACCTTCATCAAGGTAGAAGGATGTAAAATTCATCATACAAAAATCAGTAGCTTTTCTGCACAGCAACAATAAATAGGTTGAGAAGGAATTTGGGAAAACCAATGTGTTCCTAATCATATATATCTATACAAACATGTATAAATTCTTTCCTAGTCATATTCATATTCATATTCATTATCAGTTTCATGAGATACATGTGTATGCAGTATTTACTACATTCAAAAATGTGGGTGACACTTTTACCAGTGGTACAATTGTACTATTCCCTTCAATGAAACTGAGTAAATTCCTTTGGCAGACATTTGTGATGTCGCACATCTGTTAAACACACTGTAAGCAACTGAATAACATTTTCAGCCATCACACTTGGCATTATATAACTTACAACATTTCAATGTCATATGTACATGTCAAACAAACAGATACAAGTGCATGATCACATGTGGTAAGGAAGGGTACATCTATAATTTTTCCTACTTGGCATTCTAGGTCAGACTATTTCAGGAGACCAGGAGTTCACAACCAGCCCCAACAGCAAGCAAGACCGCATCTCAAAAATATTTGCAATGGATCTGGCCAGGACAAGAATATGTTGAAAACGGACCAAGAAACCAGGCAACCAGGCCCCATGGGTACAAAAACTATGTTTTACTAGGATACCTCACTTTTGGCTTATCAGGAGTAAATGAAACACTAGGTCAAAGGTTTTCAAATTCACTATATAACAATCCTAAGTTAAGAAAATTTATTATTTATCCATGTACTTGGTAATTTCTTTGCTAACATCTTCTACTGCTCATTTTTTTCTGGATTCAATATTCTTTCTGAAGACTCATTTATTGGTTCTTTGAATGTCAGCCAAGAATTAATTCAGTCTCTCAATCTTTTCCCATCTCCAGATGACTTTAAGTGTGATATTATTGGCTAATAATTTAACTTCGTGTAAAATTTTAGGCTGGCCATTATTTTTTCAAGTACTTTCAGTGTACATATCAATTATCTTGAACACCATATTATTACAGAAAAATATCTACCATCAATCTATTTTCTCATTATTGCTACTCTTAAGTAATATAACTTTCTTATGCTTTTAACATTTTCTATTTTTGATGTTATACATTTTTACTACCAATTGTCTTATGTAAATTTCTACTTTTACTATTAGAGTTAAATGAACTTCTAGATAATATTTTTATTGAATAATTTTTGTTGTGATTAATAGAAGAGTTACATTATATTAACCAGATAGAAGGTACATAACTTCACAAACATTGATACCCTTTCTCATGACATGGTCCCCATTTCCCTCCCACCCTCCTCCCACTTGTCTTAATTTCCCCCTTCCCTATCCAATTTCAAATAACCAATTAAGCACATATAAAATATATCAGATAACAAGGTAGCAGAGATTTACAATAGAACAAAATCTAAAGACATTAGGACAAATAGTGCAACACTAGATCAGATTTTTATATTTGTTCAATTTCAGGAAATTCTTTCAACACTTAAATATACAGAAATTTCTCACTAGATCTGTAGTGTTATGCTAGTTACTATATTGTATCTCATTTTTTTCTGAACTACATTTCTTCAGTTTTATCATTTTCAATTAATATCTCTAGGATTATATGCCTGATTCAGGCACATTATTTAATTATTTAATAACTATTCTGTATAAAATTTACTTAATTAAGAAATTGCCTTGCTCTTTTATCCTATTCTTTGTAGAATTACTTTTATGCATATTGGAATATTATAGCTACCTCTTCCAGTTTATGAATTATACTTAAATTATAAATTATCCTTTATAATATTAACTGGTTTTGTTTGATTGTAGTTTCTTCATTTTTGTGTTTGTAATTTTATTTTCTGTGATGTTCTTAGGAATTTTCAAACAATGTGGGTGCTTCTGTATTTGAGTGTGGGTGTATGATTGTGTGGGGGGGTATGTAGATGCAGCAACCATATTCTACCTGTTTTGATCCTGGGACAGTGGGAGAGAGTTTATGCCTTACTTCAGCTCATTGTTCAAAGTTCCAATTGAAAGTTTTTATGCTGATTTTTCATCTTACAAGTACAGAACAATCTAATTTATTCTCCACAAAGGATGCTTAAGTACATAGAACTTGATACCAGGCATAAAATAGGATTTATGGTCATTCTACTTATGACATATGTGTGGAAATACCTACTGTAATGACTTTTGTCCCGAGCCCATAGTTCACATGTCAGGGAAATGTTACATTAAGGTCATTTCTATTACAGATAATAAGTTTTGCATCCTATTTTGTAATCTAGAAATTATCTTGGGACAAATTGTCTCTTGATCAGCTAAATTGTCTTTTGAGTTGTATGCATTTAGTTCATTTTTTGTGACCTGAACTTTTCTCACTTTCTAGATTTTACAACCCCAGCTATCAACCTTTTTTAAAGACCTGTCTCTTTTGATTGGGAAAGGAATGATCATTGTTAGCATTGGACACATACTTATTACTCATAGGTACTGTATTTCAAGCTTTCACTTATACTAAATTCATGGATATAATTAACTTTTGAACTATACTACTTAGGAGGTAGAGATCAGAGGATTGTTGTTCAGAGCAGGCCTGGGCAGAAAAATCTCTGAGACTCACATGTAATTAGTATTAAAAAAAAAAAACTACAGTAAAATTGTAGCTGAAGTGGTAGAACATTAGCACTGAGCAAATAAGCTCAGGGTCACTAACCAAGACCTGAGGTCAAGCCCAACACCAGCCTAAAACAAATAAATCAATAAAAGAAAAACTTCCTTAAATGTTACTGCCAGTTTTACTGAAGTACCTTTTACTGTACTAAAAGAATATTTAGGTAGATTATTTAACATTTATGAGAAAAGTATTATTATTACCTTTTCTTTCCACACTGATTTCAGTTTCTTTCTAAAAAGAATACTAGCATTTTTATGTTTCTTGATCAGTTTCTCAGCTGTACCTGTTCCTACTTGATTATGCTACCAACAGGTATTATTGGTATTTCAAGTAAACAAATAATCACAGCTTTTCAACATATACCACACCATCACACACATATATATAAATACATATATATATGCTTTTCATGTATATATTTATTATAAATATATGCACATACATATGCATTATGCTATCTATATGTTTGTCTACATAGTCTATATACATATAGCATCATAATATTGCTAAATATCTGAGAGAGTAAACTATTTCATGAGTCATAACACTAATACCTACAAAACAAAACCAGTCTACCTATTCTATTGATTTTTTGTAGCCATCATAAGTAATCAAAAATAATTCCTCAAAAGAACAACCCAATTAATGAATGGGATAATGACTTAAAGAAAGAAGTAAAATGGCCAATAGTCATATGAAGAATGGTTCAACATCTCTAGCTATACAGGAAATGCAAATACTTGGAAAAATTACATTAAGTGATGTAATCCGGATCCAGAGAAATGCAAGTTTCTTGGTTCCCCTCATTTTTTTGGTAGCTAGAATGTGCCTGTAAACCTGTAAGTACATGTGCCGACTGGTATGCAAGCAGCTACCAATGAGTTAACTGAAATATAGAAGACTCCATGGGAAGTTCACATAGTATAATTTTTTAGAAAGAATAAGTCAAAGTCCAACCAAATAAGTACCAGGAAATAGGTATTTGCAAGAGAGGGCGTGATAACAAAGTGAGAGAGGGATAGACAAATGAAGGGAGGATGCAGTCAAGAATTCATTGTGTATACCACAAAATTAAGAAAGAAAAAAAAAAAAAAAAAAAAAAAAAAAAAAAAAAAAAAAAAAAAAAAGGAAGTAGCAGATCAAAAGTGAAAATGTTAAAGGGATGAGACAGATCATTGCATTTAAAAAATGTTTTGTTAAACAGCAAAACAAAAACCAACACATATCACAAATCCTAAAAGTTCAAATGAGAGAAGGGATGGGCTGGGAGGATAGGGTGTGAGTGTTGAAAGGGGGTATCATTGATTAGAAAGACTGTGTTCATAAACTGCTTTACTGCATGGCAATTCCTTTGCACAACTGCTTAAAATAGTAAAAATATGAAAAAACAAATTAATCATAAGAACCATATTTCCAATCCAGAAATCTGACATGAAATTCAAATTTCTGTGTTCAGTTCTGAAATTTGATTGAACCAAGGCATGTTCACTCATTTCTGTCTCTTTTATTGCTCTTTTAATGTCACAGTGAGAGAGCTGAGTGACTAGAACATCTTGCGCTGCATAAGCATAAAATAATTACCATCCTGTGCATCACAAGAAAATGTGAATGATCACTGGCCTGTAAAACTAAGTGAATAAAATATTAATACAGTCTTTCTCATCAATCTTGAATTTCTATGATGAACATCAATGCATGGAATCCAGCTAAATTAATGTGACAATGTGAGATCCCCAAGATCTGAGCTGTGAGACATGAAAGTTTAGGACTTATGCCTTCTCCCAACATATTCTTAGAATACTGATAGTTTCTGGAAGAGGTCAATCGTTCCTGGATTCAAGAGAATTCTGATTTCTACCAGGGGTGTGGGATATTTCCACCCTAAATATAGTGGGAAGCCCTAAGATTTATGCAAATTGTAAGCTTTTACTGTTTAGCTCTCTTCCCATTATAAGGTGGTTTTCCACTGCTAGTATACAAAGTATTGTCTCATGTTGATGCTTTACTTTTCACACATATTTCCACATAGGAAACTAATAAAAACCTTGGTGAATGGAGCCCTAGGATCTGAAACTGGCATAAGGCTACATAAATAATAAAAATAGAAAATGACATGTAACAGAAATGAAGCAATTTCAGAAAAGTATTATACAAGCCTTGGACAGTGGCTCATACCTGTAATCCTAGGTACTGGGGAGGCTGAGATCTGAGGATCGTGGTTCAAAGCCAACCCAAGCTCTGAAGAACATGAGACTTCTATCTCCAATTAACCACTAGAAAATGGGAACTGGTGCTGTGGCTCAAGGGGTAGGGCCATAGTGTTGACCTGAAGAACTCAGGGACAATGACCAGGTCCAGAGTTCAAGCCCCATGACCATAAAAAAAGAAAATATAATAAAATATTTGGAAGTTCATATATCTTTTGAATAAGAATTTGTATGACTGTGAGTCAGATTTCAGTTACTCTAGAAATATATCCCCCTCATTTAGTTCACAGTTTAAGTGATTTTAGTCTAGAGCCAAGTGGCCACATTACTTTGGGGGTCTTGTAAAGCAGCACACATGGTTGAGTAAGATGCAGAGGAAGAGCTGCACCCCAGCGCCCCTCATCCTGATCCTCAATGCTCTAAAATTTCCCATTAGCTTCTGTGTCTTCAAGGTATTCCAAGCTGAGACTAATGCCTTGACATCTTAACCACTGAGAAGCTATGGATGTTAGAACTATAGCAATGCTGGATGCTGGGGGCTCAGACCATTAATCCTACCTACTTGGGAGGCTGAGATCCGGGGATAATAATGCAGTTTGAAGTCAGCCCAGGTAGGAAAGTTGATTTAACTCTTATTTCCAATTAACTATCCTCAAGCTTGTCTTGGAGTTGTGGCTTGAGTGATAGAGGGCTAGCCTTGAGCAAAAGAAGCACAGACACTGAGTTTACACCACAGGACTGGAAAACACACTATATACACAACACACACACACACACACACACACACACACACACACACACATACACCCTGCACAACATACACATGCACAAATCTATAGGAATATAAACACAGATTAAGAATCACAAACAAATAAGATTAATACCAGGAGAAAGTCCAGAAATTTTGCTAGGCAAATTATTGTTAAAAACCTTAACATTTTATAAAGGGCAAAATGCTAAAAAATTTTACTGCAATAAATAAATTCAAACAATAATGCAACAAAAATAAGAGAAAGATTATCCTTTTAAGAAAAGCAAACAGTAGTAAAGGATTCTAAAATGCTCTTTTCTGAATGCCAGATTATTTCAACATATTAAGGAGACTGAAGTACCAGAAAACAACTGATTACAAGAAAACATTAATCAAGTTTAAACTTGATAAATATTGATATATGGTTAGTAGGCAAACTTTAATAATTTCATTTAATAGCACTCCTAAGCATGGTTGGAATGATAATACAGTTTTACAGTAAAGATTTATAATTGGTAAGTCTGTCTCCAGAACAGTCTTTTATCTAAAAATCTGAAGAAATAAACTAAAAAGATTTCCTTAGTTTTACAAGAACTTTTTACAAATATTTTTGGTTCATGTAAGCATTAGAAAAGGATTCCTGTCAACAGACATACAGAAAGAAAGCTCTCTTGTTCAATACATATATAAGAAGGTATACAAAGAGTACTTTGTAGTATATTGGATCGATCCACAGTATGTACCTGATTTCCAGAATAAAAGACCCTTAGAAAGTGATAATTATGTTATAAACATTGTACAAGGTGGTTTACATGGAACATTTAATGTAGTCAGGTTTCTTCAGGCAGACTGACACCCTTCACTCGACGAATCTTCCAACTCCCCACACTGACTTTTAGAGGCTATGGCAAGCATAAGATGTACTTCTCACTCAGATCTTAATCGTCATTACTCAAACAGCAACAGAAGCTATTTCAACTAACAAATGATTTTGTTGATTACAAAATTCAGCAACAAATAGAGGATGGGGACAGTTCTTGTCCTCCTAAGTCTCATGACAGCCAACAAGAGAAAACAGTAAGAAATTTGGGCTACATTTTATAATGTAAATGAACTATGATGAATGAAAAAAAAGCCAAGTTATAAAGAGGCCTTGAAGGATTGCTTTACTGAAAGGAAAATTAAGATAAGACTTAAAAGAAAAGCAAAAACTGAAAGAGGGTTGGGAGTTTGGCCTAGTGGTTAAAGTGCTTGCCTAGCATGCACGAAGACCCAGGTTCGATTCCTTGGTACCACATACATAGAAAAAAGCCAGAAGTGGTGCTGAGGCTCAAGTGGTAGAGTGCTAGCCTTGAGAAAGTCCAAGGACAGTGCTCAGGCCCTGAGCCCAAGCCCAAGACTTGCAAAAAAAATAAAATAAAATAAAAACCTGAAAGAAATAGGCAGAGGACACAATAGCTATAAAAGCTAGTGGTGGTTTAAGAGATGAAGAAGCAAGATGCAGGCAGTTGAGTGTACATGTAGATAACTGGTTGTTAATGGAAAGTACTGCAAGATTTTCGATACTGAGACAATTGATGTATCTATCAAAAAATGTTTCTGGAAGATCTTTAAAAGAAGAAGAAATGAAACAGTATTCATGGAATCCCATTGTCATTAATTAGGACTGATGGAAATGTCGTTTCCACTAGGGACTCTAAAAGGTGATGAAAAATACTGGTTTGTAATATATCTCAAACTTACAATTGCGTTTCCTTGCAGAAAGAGATATTGATTCCATTGTGAGAATAGCAACCCATAAGAAATGTATTAATGTGACATATTTCAAATTATGATGAAGAAAATGCATATCTTTTTATTAAAACCTGGCCACATGAAAGGTGCAGAAGCATATTCACTTCTTATAAAGGGCTTTCATTATTCCTTAATTTAAAAATACGAAAATTTGCAAGTTAATATCCAGGAGAGTTTGTGAAGATGCAACAGGATTTTGTGGTCACCTTTATCTAACTCCACTTCCGACATCAGAAATATTAAGATATGCACAGTGGCAAAGCATTTACTTAATCAAACTTCCAACTAATAACTGCTGTTTGCTGTGTGCACAATTCATTTTGTGCATGAATTAAATGACTGCCTTGTTTTTAAATTAATTTTTCTGTTCTTTCTTTTTTACACGTTTGTTGTTTTTGTTATTTTACAGCCAAAATAGAAGCTGAATCAAACAAACATTTTCTTTTTCTTTTTTTCCATTCATGGGACTCGAAGTCAGAGCCTGAGCACTGTCCTTGGGCTTTCTCAAGGCTAGAGCTTTACTACATGTGCCACAGTGCCACTTTTAGCTTTTTCTATATATTTGGTATGGAAGAATTGAGGTCTTTGTGCATACCAGGCAAACACTCTTTCACTAGGCCAAACTCCTGGCTCCTCAAGCAAACTTTTTCTATGAGATATTAATATGTGTCTTTTCTTCCCATTCTGTTTTAACAAAATAAAATTGCATTTGATAGCAAAGCTCGAATTCATAGCCTCATACTCTTCTGCATAACTGGTGCTCTCCTATATGAATCCCACAATCCAGTGTAGATTAATGGTTAGAGATAGAATACCCCAGCCTTTTCTGCTGGGTTAAGTTTGAACCAAGTTCCTCAGATTTCACCATCTGAGGAGTTACCCTTATAGACATGAGCCACCATCTTTGCTGACATAGCTATTAAACAGTATACTTTCTCGGTGTCTCTCTGTGTCTCTGTGTGTCTCTCTGTCCCCCCCCCCCCGTGTGTGTGTGTGTGCGCGTGTGTGTGTGCGCGCGCGTGTGTGTGTGTATCTGTCTGTCTGCCTGTCTGTCTGTCTGTCTCTGTCTCTGTCTCTATCTCTCTCTCTCTCTGCCCTCTAGTTTAACTTGATATCATCAAATTTACTTAGTTTGTATAATGGAAAGTTTTGTTTACTAGTAAAAACAATAATATAATAGAAATCTCTAAAGCTGACAGTGAAGTAGAGCTTGGTTCACTAAAAAGACCAAACCATTCAAGGGAAAGGTAAGGGGCTCAAATCACTGATGAAAGAAGCTAGGGTACATTTTGATTTGTTTTAATTTAGTCTGTTGTGGTACTTGAATTCAAATTTGGGGCACTCTCCTTGAGCTCTTTTTGCTCAGGCTTAGTTCTCTACCACTTGAGTAACAGTTTCACTTCTGGTTTTCTGGTGGTTAATTGGAGATAACAATCTCATGGACTTTTCTGCCTATGCTGGAACCTATGACCCATACTCCCCAGATTTCAGCCTTCTGGGGAGCTATCATTATAGGTGTGAGCTACCAGAGCCTGGGTCCTGTCTTCCACTCAAGTCAAAGCCTTATATTCTTCTCCCTACAGTTTATCTATGATCATTCCCTTGCTTCAGAAAATGTTCACAGATATTACTTGAAGTCAATTTCCCTTTTATCTTCTTTGAAACATCCAGTTAAAAAACTGTCTTTTCCTAGGAAAGGTCAGTAGATAATCCCATACTCACCATGGTTTGTAACACCTGTTTCATACACATTCCAATTATTACTTGATGGCTGGCTGATGTGTTTATATTTGTTGTTTTACCACCACCTGTGAATTCAATGCAAATATGAATGGATGTTTCTTTTTAATTTTGCATTCTTCGTGAGAGGGTGAGTACATATTTGTCTAAACTAATCAGTCACTTTATTTCTTAAAGAGTTAGTGAAGGTGTGACTAGAACCCCAAATTTAAATTCTCATCCCTGATTCATGCAGGCACACTTAACACAAGTTCAAGGATCCTCATATAGTATGACATGGTATCATAAAGACAAAGGCAATTTACAGCAGAAGGCGGTGATGATATTGGCTCACTCCCTGCAACTTTTAGAAAAATATATTTGGAAAATGACATTCAATTTAATTCAACATTCAACTGCATAAACATGAGGACTCAGAAAAGCAAAGCAGAACCTGTCAAGCAAATGAGCAAGTTGGATTAGCAGAAAATCATGAGTTCACACCCAGATAAGCTATTTGTGATTTTAAAAAAGGTGTCCTAATAGCATATGAACAAGAGAATGTTATTCTAGATGCTTTATAATTGAGTGAATAATATATGAATTCAAATTTGTGAAAGTTAATTATTGGAATAAGTAACATAAATGTTGTCCTCAAAGTGTATTTATATTCAGCATCTCTAATCTGTCTAAAGACATGGCTAATGTGAAAATGATCTTTATTTAACATAATGGGAACAGAAAGCAGTCTGCTTTGTTAAATCATAGAGCAAGGGTAATTGGAAGCAAATCTGCTGTTTTCTGGTAGTTTGTGCTCCAGAAAAGACTATGGTGTAATCAAACATCTGTAAATGCAGTTTGGCTGGACTAAACATAAAGGAATGAGGCGCCGTCTTTCAAATATGATAATACATGCCTATTATTATGTGCCCCTAAAGAACACCAGAACATCACATGTTATATACAACTTATGGTGATTAACAATTCTGTGGAATACTATATGAATAATTAATAGTACAACATATTACATCTTACAACATAAAGGATATCACATACTTTTGCACTATTAAAAAAGTATGTTTTTAAAAGCATCCTGAAAAAATATTGTAATAAAGTAATCTTGTCACTTGTATATTTTTTTGCCAGTCCTGTGCTTGGGCTCAGGGCCTGGACACTGTCTTTTGGTTTTCTCAAGGCTAGAGCTCTATCACTTGAGCCACAACACCACTTCTGCTTTTTTCTATGTATTTGGTACCAAGGAATTGAACCTGGGTCTTTGTGCATGCTAGGCACACTCCCAGCCCCACTTGTACATATTTAAAAAAATCTTTGAATCATGTTATTTTCATAAAGTTCTCTCTGTAGATGGATGTTAAGGGATGCTCACATCTGAATCCTAGCTACAGAACAGGATGGGAATTGAGGATCATAACTTTAAGCCAGTCTGTGCAGAGAAGCATGAATGATGCTTATGTCCAATTAACCAGAAAACAACAACAACAACAACAACAACAACAACATCCGGAAATGTCAAACTAG
This sequence comes from Megascapheus bottae, assembly GCF_031878675.1. Classification (NCBI taxonomy): domain Eukaryota; kingdom Metazoa; phylum Chordata; class Mammalia; order Rodentia; family Geomyidae; genus Megascapheus; species Megascapheus bottae. Next base: position 50,099,990 of record NC_143524.1, read on the forward strand.
CTTAAGTGCTAGGATGTTAGCCTTAAGCAAAAAAATCCAAGCAAGAATATGGAGCCATGAATTCAAGCCATGGTACTGGCAAAGAAACATTTTTTTCTTTTCCTGGGGATGGGATGTATCTCAATGCAAAACACTTGACTGGTAAGTGCAACATCCTAGGTTCTATCTCCAGTGCCAAAAAAGAACAGACAAAAATAGTTATCA